>NW_026908805.1:0-126266 GCF_963169125.1 Humulus lupulus
AATAAGATAGTATTAATGATATCATCAATTCACTACTATATGTGGATTTGACCCATTTCGTATTTATAATTGTGAAGAATATCATAATTGTATTACTACTGTGGAATTGTAATCCATAGTAAAAAGGATAAACTAACATACTGTTAGTTTATACAGTTAGTTGTTAAAGTTAGTTAGTGTGCATCAATGTTATTTTAGTCATTTCGGTCTCTATGTCTTAGTTATAAAAGGGGCTTGGGATACACATTGTATTGTACTGTAATTCATATTGAATTAGTGAGTTGAGAGCCTAGATAGAGAGATTGTGAAGCTGTGAAGAAGGGGTTCAGTCGATTGACTTCAAGAAGATCAAGAAAGAACTCGAATTGAGTTCTTGGAGAAGTTTGAGACTAGTGATGCACCTAACATTGTTAGCTTTGTAATTTCATCTCTTAAATCAATAAAAGAGACTACTCAGGGGAGTAAACAGGAAGTAGGTCCTTGGTTTGGCCGAACCTGTATAATTCTTGTGTCTTTGATTACTTTACTACATTATTGTTCATTGTTATGTTTTGCTGACTTTAATTGCTGTAGCATTTTATTGTTTGATTGTTTCCTGTATTATCAATAACAGTTTTATTAGTTATTGCATTTGTGGTTGTGCATTGCTGAGTTCTGTGTTGTAGGAAAGAATTACAACAGTGGTATCAGAGCCAGGTTCAAGATTCAAAGAAAAGAAAAGAACTCAGCTGTGAAGATTCAAGAATTGCATAAAGATGGCTTCATCTTCAACAAGATTCGACCTAGAGAAATTTGATGGATCAGGGGACTTTAGTCTGTGGAAAGAAAAGATGATGGCCATATTGATCTACCAAAAACTCGATTCAGCATTGGAAGAGGTCACTGAGAAATCTGAGAAAGAAACTGATGCAGTAAAGAAGAAGGAGATTGACACTGTGATGAAACAAGCTCGATCAGCAATCATCATGAATTTGGCAGACAATGTACTGAGGCAAGTTATTGGAGAGAAAACGGCTCTAGGAATCTGGAACAAATTGAATCAATTGTACATGGCAAAGTCCACTGCAACAAAGATCTTCTTGAAAGGTAAATTTTATGGTTTCAAGATGAATGCTACTGTTTCACTTGAACAGAATTTAGATGATTTGAACAAGATTGTTCTATCATTGACTAACATGGGAGAGGTCATAAAAGAGGAAGATCAAGCAGTGATTGTTCTGAATGGTTTACCCGAACAATTCAAGGAGATGAAGACTGTTATAATGTATAGCAGGGATACCTTGACCCTTGAAGATGTGATGAGCACCCTCAGATCGAGAGATGCTGAATTAAACTGGCAGAAGGCTGCAAAACAGGAGTCAAAGATAGATGAGGCTTTGATCACTCGAGGCAGACAACCATGGAGAAACAACTCAAGAAACAGAAGGAATTCAAGATCAAAATCAAGATCAAAAGAGACCAGAAGATGTCACCATTGTGGCAAAGTAGGACACCTGATCAAAAGCTGCTGGGAATTAAGAAACAAAAAGAAAAGGGACAAGGAAGAAGAAAACAAGAGCAATGATTCGAATGCAGTAGTTAATGATATTTACAGCTCAGATGGAGATGTATTTGCTGTAATCAACGTACAAAGAAAGAATACAGAATTGAGCAATGGAGATGCATGCACAGGTTCAGGTCTTAGAGACCATGAAGAGTGGATTCTAGATAGTGGTTGTACTTACCACATGAGTCCAAATAGAAGCTGGTTTATGGACTACTCAGAGATAGATGGTGGGAGTGTTATGATGGGCAATGATCATAAATGTCAAGTTGTTGGCATTGGAAATATTGCTATTCGAAATGCAGATGGCACAATAAAGGTTTTAAACAAAGTCAAGCATATTCCAGATTTGAAAAGAAACTTGATTTCTTTAGGCACCTTGGATGATGAAGGATATGAGTATAGAACTGGTAAAGGGACTATGAGGATTACAAAAGGGTCATTATTGGTCATGAAAGGCATTAAGAGGCTTGGATTATATTTCCTAGATGGAAAGACCATACCTCCTGCACAGGCAGCTGCTGTTAGCAAATGCAAAACAGATTCAAAATTATGGCATGCTCGATTAGGGCACATAAGTGAACAAGGTTTAGTTGAGTTGTCTAAACAAGGTTTGTTACAGAATTATAATCATGCTAACCTACCTTTCTGTGAGATTTGTGTGCAGGGTAAACAACATAGACTAAAGTTCTCTCACAGCAATTATAGAGCAAACAAGGTGCTGGAATACATACATGCAGATTTATGGGGTGCAAGCAGGATTAAAACTCCAGGAGAGCAATTAATCTGAAGACTCCTGAGGAACTGTGGAGTAAAAGACCACCATCTCTTGCACATCTCAGAACCTTTGGTTGTGCAGCATATGCACATAGTGTTGAAGACAAACTTGGTAAGAGATCGATTAAATGTGTTTTAATGGGATACCAAGTTGGGGTCAAAGGTTACAGGTTACTTTCTACTGAAACTAACAAGATTTTAATAAGTAGAGATGTGATTTTTAATGAGTTAGATTTTCCCTTTAAAAGAAATGAGAAAGGTTCTGTTTCTGATGTTTCAGGTAACAAGTTACCAAGCAAAGCTGGTGTTCAGATTGAGGTGGAACCCCTCAACATAGAACTGAATGAACAGGAGAGTTTTGAACCTGAGATTGAGACTGAAACTCAAGAAGAAGACTTAAGTAATTACCAGCTAGCTCGAGACAGGATTAAAAGAGATGTCAAGGCACCTGAAAGATACATAGAGGCTGACATCATAGCATATGCACTTTCTATTGCAAACCAGTCAACAGAACCAGAACCAAGAAGCTACTCAGAAGCAATAAATAGCAGAGATTCTCAGAAATGGAAACAGGCCATGATGGAAGAACTGAACTCACTTAAAGAAAACAACACCTGGAAGTTGGTATTCAAACCTGAAAGACAGAAGATTATAGACTGCAAATGGGTATTTAAAGTAAAAGAAGGAATAACTAAGAAGGAGCCAAAGGTTTACAAGGCAAGGCTTGTAGCAAAAGGGTTCACACAGGTCGAGGGAGTAGACTACTCTGAGATATTCTCACCAGTTGTCAAGATGAAGACAATCAGAATAATGCTGGCTTTGGCTATTCAGTTTGAATGGAGTATTGAGCAGATGGATGTAAAAACAGCTTTTCTAAATGGTCAATTATAAGAGACCATATTTATGTCCCAACCAGAAGGATTCAAGGTGGAATCAAAGAGGGGTGAACTAGTGTGTTTGCTCAAGAAGTCTTTATATGGATTGAAGCAGTCCCCGAGGCAATGGTACAAGAAGTTCAATTCAGTAGTGACTAAAGTGGGGTACACAAGATCCAAGTATGACACCTGCTTATACTTCTCAGATTTGGATTCAAGCTCAGTTGCTTTCTTGTTGATCTATGTGGATGACATGCTTATAATGAGCAAGGATATGCAACAAATAACTCGACTAAAGAATGTGTTGAAGAGTGAATTTGAAATGAAGGATCTTGGGGCTGCAAGGAAAATTCTGGGAATTGATATCATTAGAGACAGAAATGCAAAGAGGCTTATGCTAACACAAGAAGGTTATCTGAAGAAGGTGATTCAGAAGTTCAAAATGTCAGATTCAAAAGAGGTAAATGTACCTCTAGCAGGGCACTTTAATTTGTCAACAGATCAGTCACCTAAAACTGATCAAGAAATAAAGGATATGAAGGAAGTACTCTATGCAGAAGCCATTGGGAGTGTAATGTACTCCATGATTAGCACCAGGCCAGATATTGCCTATGCAGTGAGTGTGTTGAGTAGATACATGTCCAATCCAGGAGTAGAACATTGGAAAGGGTTGAAATGGCTGCTGAGATACTTGAAGGCTACAACCAAAGTTGGTTTACAGTTTGTCAAGTCAGAAACAAAGGTATATCTTGAGGGATATGTTGATGCAGATTATGCATCAAATAGAGATACTAGGAAATCCATAACTAGCTACTGTTTTTTACTGAATGGATGTTGTGTCAGTTGGAAAGTCCAGTTGCAACAAGTGGTGGCACTCTCAACAACTGAAGCAGAATTCATGGCCACCACTGAGGCTTTCAAGGAGGCTGTTTGGATCAAAGGATTATTGAATGAGATTCAATTGTTAACAGGCAAGGTGAATGTGTTCTCAGACAGCCAATCAGCTATTCATCTTTGTAGAAATCCAGTTTATCATGAGAGGTCAAAACACATTGACATCAGATTATTTTGGATCAGAGATAAGATAGAGGAAGGAGAAGTAGAACTTGGGAAGGTACCTAGTGAAGAAAATCCTGCAGATGCAGGTACTAAAGTTCTCTCAGTCAGTAAGTTCCAACATTGCTTGGAACTACTGAATATAACCTCTCTTTAAGAAAGCTGGATCACTTCCCTGAGTTTGAAGCTATTGATCTTTTTACTATGGATTAAGGTGGAATTTGTGGAATTGTAATCCACAGTAAAAAGGATAAACTAACATACTGTTAGTTTATACAGTTAGTTGTTAAAGTTAGTTAGTGTGCATCAATGTTATTTTAGTCATTTCGGTCTCTATGTCTTAGTTATAAAAGGGGCTCGGGATACACATTGTATTGTACTGTAATTCATATTGAATTAGTGAGTTGAGAGCCTAGATAGAGAGATTGTGAAGCTGTGAAGAAGGGGTTCAGTCGATTGACTTCAAGAAGATCAAGAAAGAACTCGAATTGAGTTCTTGGAGAAGTTTGAGACTAGTGATGCACCTAACATTGTTAGCTTTGTAATTTCATCTCTTAAATCAATAAAAGAGACTACTCAGGGGAGTAAATAGGAAGTAGGTCCTTGGTTTGGCCGAACCTGTATAATTCTTGTGTCTTTGATTACTTTACTGCATTATTGTTCATTGTTATGTTTTGCTGACTTTAATTGCTGTAGCATTTTATTGTTTGATTGTTTCCTGTATTATCAATAACAGTTTTATTAGTTATTGCATTTGTGGTTGTGCATTGCTGAGTTCTGTGTTGTAGGAAAGAATTACAACAACTACTTTTTTATTTTTCTTTCACAGTTCTTTTAATTAATTAGATATTCTACTAAAGTATATTATTATATAAATTGCCATAAATATATAAATAGAAGCATATATTTTAGTGCACTCTCTTTAAACAAACCTAATACATCCTACCCTTCATAAATAGAATCATAACTATCTTTGGTTTTTTCTTCTTAAACTAGATTCATATTATAGATATGCACCTATACTTGTAGTTTTTCTTATACATATTTACGAGTAAAATTAAAATTCAAAAGCCCACAATTATTATGAGTTAAAATTACAAAATAATTGATATTTTTGTGGAAAAATTAACAATATGGAAAAGGGAGTGGAAAAAGAAAGTTACAACTTTATCCAATTAAAGCAAGAGAATTGAAAAGGGGTTTCAGAAGGAAGGTGTGTATTAATGATGGAGAGAGTAAAAATAATGGGGGCGGCAGCCTTGGAAGATTTTATAAATTTTGAGTTAAAAAGAAGGAAAGAAAATGAAAATGAAAATAAGATAGAAATGAAATAGTAGGAGAGTTGTCTACTTTTGATGGGGTGTGCTTGTCTTTTCCTCGTTGATAAAAACACATCCAATACACCAAAACAAGCTGTCCTACACATTAGTTTAGGTTCTGGCCCATTAAACAAATAAAAATCTCTCTATCTCTCTCATGTAGTCATGTGCTTGCCTTTTCTCATCTCATGCTTAGATTCCTAATTAGACATACTTGTAAGTTAATTTGAGTAAAATAATATCAATCACAGCATGGTCACGAGGTAGCCATTATGTATTACAACCCATACACATTTTATTTACTTATATATTTGTACTCTAAAATAAATCCAAATGAATCATATTTATATATAATTATATATTAATTATATGGCCTTTTGTGATCACACCACATCACGTGATCAACTTCAAAATTTTATTATGATCACTTACAATATTGGGTATTTATTTATTAATATACAAAATAAGTCATCAATAAATAAAAGGAATGGCGAACACCTTAGAACTTACTATCAGTAGTGTAGGAAAAGTGTTGCCTGTAACCATGATTTTCTATCTATATTAGTTTGTCTGCTTTTGAATTCCATCAAATAAAGATCTATTTCGTTCAATATGTTATCACTTTTTATTTTTGCAATCTCTCTTAATTTAATAACCTATGGTCACACTCATAGGATATTAAGGGGGCATCATTGGTATATGTACCATCAGCTTAAAAAATAAAATAACATACACGAAAAACATAAAAGTGTTTGGATATAACCAAATAAGCGAGCTTAGATAGTTTGGACATAACTGAATTATCAAAAACACAAAAGTATTTGGATATAACCAGATACGCAAGCTTAGATAGTTTGGACATAACCGAATTATCAAAAACATAAAAGTATTTGGATGTAACCAGATACGCGAGCTTAGATAGTTTAGACAACCAAATTATCAAAAGATAATAACGTTTGGGTTTAACTAGATGTGCAAACTTAATAGGTTTGGAACAAACCAGCTAAAACTAATCGACGAGTTGGAATTTAAACCTACTTCGAAATAAGTCGAGATCGAGGCTGGAATATCTTAAAGAAAAATAGTTTCGAACTCATAACCTCGGAGAGATAACCGAGGATGAGGAAAAGTAACTAAACAATCAGATATAACTAAACCATTCACATTACATACCATACAAGTACTTTCGAGTTCATGGTTAAAGTAATATCCGACCTTGATGAATAACGAGATCAGAAGCGGATAATTCGAAAAAAACAATGCGCGAATGCATCGAGTTTCGAGCCTAAATCCCAACTATGTTTGTATGAAGAAATAAACATAAAAAAAGCTCATTCATATAAAATATGCAAAATATTTCGAACCAAAAAGTGTAAAGCATATACAAGTCAAAACAAAAAGAAATTGTATCAGCCCTGTGGGCATAAATTAAAGTAATTACAAAAATAAGGGGACGCAGCCCCGAGATAAGATTTCCCCGAGATCAGATTCAAGAAGGAGGAGTCTCCTTGGCCTTCTCAGCATCAGCAGCACCGGACCCCTCAGGACGAATAGCATGACTATCCTTCCGAGCTCCCTCGGAGGCGGCCTCCCGAGCGGCCTCTTCCGCCTCAAGCCGAGCATTCCATTTGTCAAGAAGCTTCACCTCGAGAGGGCCTAAGAAGCTGGTATCTAGGTCTTCGTTTTTGGCCCACATTCTGTACATGGCCGAATCAACCGCCTGGTCCTTCTTCTCCTTATACTCAGCAAGGAGACGAGCCTTTTCACCCTCAATAATATCAAAGGTGGCAGCCTTATCTTCTTCGAGCTTTTTGTTGGCCTCCTAGGGCCGAGCGTTCTCCTTCTCAAGTTCTGCGAGCTTGGAATTCTCCTTCTCAAGCTCCTCGAGCCTAGCTTTCAACTTCCCATGCTCGGATGCCTTGGCCTCCAGCTCCTTAGCTCCCGCCTCAAGCTTTGCATTTGCTGCCTTCAGGTCATCACTTGCTTTGAGGTGGAGATCCTTCACCTCCTGAGCATAAGACTTGCTCGAATGGATCTCATTGTTCAACTTATAGTTGAGCTGGGCAGTAAAGGCAAGAGACTGACAAAAGAAGAAATCGTCATTAGCGCCAGGTCGGTGTGATTATAACTAAGAAGTAAAAGGAAACTTACCGCGGCAGCAAGCTCAATACTCTTCTCATAGAGAGTCCTACAGTCTCGGGCATTGTTCAAGTATTGCCACTGAGGAGCTTCGAGACTGCTAAAGCTCTGGCCGATTCGGGGCATAACATCCGAGCCCAGCGTAGACCCATGGGACCCAGCTGCATTGTCAATTACATACTCGTCCATGTGAGTAGAAACTGACAGTTTGTGAGTTCGAGAAGCAGAAGGCTTTCTAGGAGGTGGACCAAGTGTCGGCCGAACCACTATAGGGAGTTGGGGCCCGGTCATGATAGAGGCATCTACCTGCGAAGTCGGTGCCACGGTAAAGGCATCGACCTGCGAAGTCGGTGCCACGGTTGAGGCACCGACTTGCGAGGACGGCGTCGTGATGGAACCTGTAATGGGCGGAGCTGGGGGAGGAGGTGTCTTCTCGACCCTCTTGGGGACTTTGGCAGGCCGGTCCCCCTTTCGCGACTCTGCCCTGGGGCGCTTACTCCTTTTGGCGCCACCACTCTCGATGATGTTGTCGAGGTCGGAGTCCATCTTGCCTGCACAGTCACACCACAATGTGAATCATAAAAAAAAGAGGGAATAGTATATAAGGTGATTCAAGATCGCATAGATATACAAAGCAGTGATAGAAGAAACCTAACTGGAACTCCCCCCCGAGCTCGAGCTCGGGGACCATGAAATTCCCCCATCTTCAGAAGAGGCGGGGGGAGTACCTTCCCTATAGGTGGACGTCAACCTCGAAAGGTCCCTATATTCGTTTGTCCCATATTGGACGGCTATCCCGTTCCACACCTCGTTTAGACTGTACATTGTGTCATACTTCTCGAGCCAGCTATCAAACCTATGAACTCGATCGTCTACCCAAGTCCATATATAGAAGTGGTATCTATAATACGGGCATGAAACTAACCTATTGGGTTTATGCTTTAACAAGGTGGGGGACCACATTCTCGAGGTAAGGATGACTTTACCTTCTTCATCCGAGTCTGAGCTCGAGGCTTCATCATTAGCCTCATTCCCCGACGGTGGACTCCTTCGGCGAGCTGGAGGTGGAGGCCTCACCTCTCTCCTCGGAGGGAGGATGCCTGTGGGCAAAGGCACCTGCTCCCAATGATCATACTTCTTGTTGGACCAGTCCAAGGTGGACTGGCCATCTCCTAAAAGCCCGCAAGCTCGGAGCTTATCCTCATGCAAAAGGTACGAGAGAGACCTCCTGCTGTAAGGGAGTTGGAGCAGAGCCTCTCTATGACCCTTCATTGCCTCGTCGGGAGTAGGACGGAGGAAATTGGCTGGAAAATAAGACACATGGAAACTAAGTACGAACCTACAAATAAGAACCCGAGCACAGAAATAAAGAAGGTTGGAATACTTACGAATCCGCCTGAATGAGTAGAATCGAGACGGGGACAGGCCATCTGTCCAGAAGAAGGCTTTTTTGAAATCGGGTGGATGATTAGGGAGATCCTCAAACACCTTTTTCTCTTTGGGATAGCTCGAAAGGTAGTAAAATCCATCTCCTCCCCGAGCTCGGGAAGGATTACTTTTCAAACAGAAGAGATACAAAATCTCTTGCGGCGAAGGTCCTTCCCACTTCAGCTCGTTGTATAGCGACCTCAGGGCAGACAGAACCCTGTAAGAATTGGTGTTGAGTTGGAACGGAGCCAACCCAACAAAATCTGTGAAGTCTTTGAAAAAATACTTCAAAGGTAATAGCGCCCCTGCCTTCATGTGTTCCTGACTCCATGCCGCGTACCTCAGCCTGTTGTCCAGGTTCCCAGGGGCGTAGCAGCTCCGTTCGATAGCGGTCGGAGCTCGACACCTCAAAGAACTTGACAACCTGAGGCCATGGAGGGCCAGAATATCAGTTATCTGACTTGTTGAGGTAACCGAGCACCAATAGTGCTCGGCCTCGAAAATTTCTCTCCTCGGCTGCGAGGTAGAAGGCTCCCCCATAAGTGAAAATTGGAGCTCTCCCGGGCTGTACGCAACAATCACTGTCAGTTTAGGGTCGAGTGGGATCGGCCTGGGCCCTGAATTGGATTCTGGGTAAATAGCCTCTCAAAGGGTCCTCCTTTTCTTCTCTATGACCTCGTCAATTTGGCGGCGGTAATGAGCTCGAATATCCTCCTGTTCGCGCGCGAGATCGTACTCGCGAATTCGACGTTGATTCCGAGCAAACAGCGACTCCGGGCTCGGGGTTTTGGGCGAATAAGGGATTGCCAGCAACGACCCCCACCGTCTTTCCAGATTCTGTGACATCTAGCGAGAAAGAAAAAAAATGGTGAGGGCCATGCATGCAAGAATTTAAAGGCTACGAGCTTGACAGGACAAGCTCAGAGCTTAGGAACGAAGCGAGCTCGATACTAAGACCCTTATTAAAGAGTCAGAACGTGTATTCCACGAGAAAAGGAGGAGAGTGGACAAATTTTTTCTTTTTTTAAAAAAAATCCTGAAAATCAGGGGAAAAAGAGTGGCGGATGACCAGAAAAGGCAATCTTGGGTATCGTGCATTCATCAAGGCCAAGTTCTTATACCCGAAAACTGTGTATGGAACCAGTGATGAAAACCCAGTATGGAAACGTGAACGCGAAAGCCTATCGGCCAAGAATTCCCTAACGTATCGTACTAAGAAAATAAACTAGTACATTCACAGAAACAACAAGAACAATATGAATAGAAACTGGCATAAGGGAAAAATAAAGATTGGACACTTACACAATAATGGCGATTGCAGAGAAATCGTAGACTGAAGGAGAGGCTGCAGATATGAGCTCACGATCTCGAAAAAACTGGCGGTCCTCTGTTTCTTCGGTTGAGAAAACATGCACAAGAAGAAATTCTCAGGGATAGTCTCTGGTTTAGCTCTTTTCTTGCTTCTGATGAACGAAAATAAAAAAGAAGATGATGAGAGCGGTCTTATATATAGATGGAAAAAGGGGATTAATCTGGGGCGTTGAATAAAATACTTGCAAGATCCAACGGTCAGGGATCGATGACATGATAGTACCGAAAAGGTGGTAGACGAATGATCGTGGGCAGATTTCCAAGGTACTCGAGTACCATGAATAAGCAATGCCCAACTGACGTGTGTCCATTCTTAAGTATGTGACGGTACGGTTCCCGAAGAAAGTAGTTCAAAAGTTTCCTTCTCTTAGGATTCGAACAAATACTTTTGAGGGGGCAAAATGTTATACCCAGATTTTGAGCCATGAGAAGTGTAACCTCGAAAAGCTGGATGCATAATGAATGAACCTTGTAAAGTCTGGAATATGTTCCAAATCTAAACATCGAGCCTGCAAAGCTGAGATGACTTCGAAGATGGTGGCCTCGAAATCCACAAGCTCGAGAGGTAGCCCCCGAGGTGCATCTGTTCTCAGTGATGACCTCGGATCATGAGCTCCAAGCCTGACGCGCATATGATCTTGAAGTCATGTGGCCTCGGGAGATGTTATTAGCTCGAAAGATGATAGGAGACCTGGGAGAAGAGGGCCTTGGTGATATAGGATAATAACCTTGAATACCCAAATGAGTCGTCTATAAGAGACGCAGTCTACGTTTATTACTGTAAATCCCCTACAATTAGGGGATATTATTTGACTAGTTATACGCCCCCTGGTCTTCAGGGGACGTTTCCTTTTACATCGGATTACAGGCATTTAAGGCCATTTAATTTATTTGCATAAAAAGAGTAACTACCCAAGATATGTGGGATAGTATTCTATAATCTTCTCTATAAATAGAAAGGTCATGCACTATTGTAAAGGACCGAACTTTTTGTGAGCTTAAGGAAAACTCTGGAGAATTCGCCCTTGAAGGATTTTCAGAGATATTCTTAAGTCTTAATAAGAAAGACTCGTGGACTAGGCAGATTTAACTGTTGAACCACGTAAAAATTGTGTTTTGTATTACCGTATTTTTATTGGCCATTACTGTTTATTGTTTACGTGCTCTTCTTTCACTGTTGACGAAAAACGGCGTCAACACTTTCCACTTCATAAAGATGTTGCCAGGTCGCTGTATAATCCAGTGCATCGCATTTTGAATAAGAGGGTTTTCATAGTACGTCAAGACTGCAAAAAATATAGCACAACAACACAAGGCATAGCTGAAGTCACCTGTGCAGGCAGTAGTAGAGCCAACTGCGCAGCCACAAGTAGCAGTTTAAGAACAACCTCAACAGCCATTGAAGCAAATCCCAATGGTATTTGGGTGTGCAGAACCCTCAATAAAAACATAAACAAAGACGAAGTTTGAGAAAAGAATAGAAGAAAAGGTAAAAAAAAAAAATGCGTTATCTGCATCATACAGTCAATTACGTAGCCTCGGTAGATCGCTATTTCCCAGTGCATCCTATCACCTTCACCGAGGATGACTTAAAATAAGTAAATCTAATGCACGATGACGCGCTGGTGATTAAGCTACAGGTAGAGAATTGTCAACTGAGAAGAGTGATAGTGGATGAGGGAAGCAACACAGAACTTCTTTTTTACGATGTGTTTCAAGCGATGGGCATTCTAGAAGAAAGATTAAGAGCATCCACATTCCCCATCCTATCTTTTAACAACACGAAAGTTATGCCCAAAGGCACAATCAAGCAAAGAGTTACAGCTGCTGAGCGTACCTTGCTTATAGATTTTGTAGTTATTGATGCTTACTTTGGATATAACGCGATTATGGGCAGGCCATGGGTACACAGAATGTAAGGAGTGGCCTCAACCTTGCACCATGTATTAGTGTGTCAGTTTCCATGTGGGGCCTACACTATAGATATAAAAGGATGCCAAAAGCAAGCTAAGAAGTGTTGTGTGTTACTAAAAGAAGTAAGTCAAGTGGAAACAGGGGAAGAGAAACAGGAAGAAGAAGCATATCAATTAAAGGGAAAGTACCAGATTACTTAAAGACATTTGAAGATGTGGAAGAGTTAATCGAATCTTAGTCAAGTGTCGATGAATTAGAAGAAGTATGGCTGGATGCAGAGTGTAACGTTCCAAAATTCCTAATAAGGCTTAGTGCCTAGATTAGGGGGCCCGGGTGTAGCGTCTCAGAGTTTTACTTAGCTAGATAGTAGTAGCTTGTAGTATTTTAATTTTCGTGGATATTGGTTCAAGCCGGGATTTATTTGGAAACTCGGTGAAATAGTTATGGATTTTACAAGTTTAATCTATAGTTTAGAAATATTAATTTTAACATAAGGTTTGATTAATATAGCTAGTCCTAGAAATATTATTTATTATAACCTAAGGTTTAGATAGAATAATTAAGAACGTGACACTTGTCACATGTATGTTTATTGAGGATTTAAGCATTTTAGATGAATAATTTAATAAAAGATAGATCTAGATGCTCTAGAACCTTCTAGCAGCTGAACCCCACTAGTTACACTAATTCTGATTTTCAATCAGATAGAGAAAGTCGAAATTGACTTCTGGATCAGTGTTTACTCTTGGAGGAGGAGCAGTAGTCTGGTGAAGTATTAAACAAACCAGCATTGCAGACTCCACCACGGAAGCCGAGTATATAGTAGCTAAAGAGGCTGTGTGTGGCGTGCAGCTATAGTAATCAGGGAGTGGATTTTTTCACTTTTATTTATTTAATTAATTAATTAATGAAAAATTCAAAAAGATAGTTTTGATATTTTCATTAATAATATAATTAATTAATTAAAAGATAAATTGTAATTGGTTACATATTTATTTTTTAAATTTAAATATTTTCTATATAAGTTAGACTTATCAGAAAATAACAAAATACTCAATTATTCACTCTAAGAAAAGAACGATACTTTCCGTCTCTCCCTAAAAAGATATAGAACCAATCTTAGGCCTATTCTCTTGATCTCATGTGTTGAGTACACCAAGTTAAATAAAAAATATACCATCCTTTATTCTCTAAGTTCCCACACACTTCTTGAGGTGTAGAGAACGTTGTTGAAGATCTTGGTGTGAGTACTTGGAATCAGCTTGGATAGGAAGATTGTTTATTTTACGAAAAGATAGCAAGGACACTTCATAGGAATCAAGAGGTATGTTCTTTATTCTTTTCTTGTTTATGATTAATGTATGTATATCAATGGATCCACATTTAAAAGTAGTTTAAATATGTTACAAATTTTCTGTTGTACACTGGGCCAACCTATCACACAATTCTGCTGCGTATTTGGAAGCTTGTTCCTAACATAGAATTGCTTGTGTAGGATGACATGCATGCAAGATATTGATCGTAGAATAGTTTTTCCCTCTCATTGTCACACCCAACAAGAAGGAAGGTAGCATGGTGGTCGATAGAATGAGGGAAGCAAAACCTGGACATGTAACCCTTTAGTGGATTTTTTTGAATAAGACTCTATTGTGAATTGGATCATCTTTGTGCTCATGAATAATCTTGAAAGATCGAAGTTGGTATTCACAATGATCAACCCATTTAACGTCCATTGGCCGTTGGATATCTGAAAGGAGAAAGAAGCAAAAGAACAAAGAACAAAGAACAAAGAACAAATGAAGCTGAAACAAAAAAAAAATATATGAATAATGAATTAAGAGAGGAGAAGTAACTAACCACTTTGGAACACTCGGGGTAAGGCAAAAACATCCTTGGGTACATAGGTTGGATACTAGTCACCCCCAATTATGAAAGGAAGATCATCCTAGATTTTATTGGTCATAAGATGATCTTTGAACATGAAACACCTCTTTCTGGGAGAGAGATAGTAAGTGTTGAATGGTCGATCGTCTTGATTATGGATAAGAAGAGTGTGGAAGAAGCAACAAAAAATTTCTTGGACAGTGATTGTCGTCTTGTACAACGTGCCAATCATAGCAGCTCCATATACCGATTGAAAAGCGTTTCGAACTAGTTGCATCAAGTGATTCTCGGTGATTGCAAGCACATGCGCCAGGAGGGGAGGAATCGGGAACTAAAGAAACTCAAGGTGTTTAGAGCCAATAACAATTTCATCAAGGGCACAGATAACCTCAAAGCGCCACCTTTTTAGTCATTCTTCGCTCAATGGCCTGATTGTGATGTTTGGAGGGAAAATGGATATGCATTTTAATTCACTAAACGCTTTTGCATATTTTTCGTCGAGGGATTTTGGACTCTAAGCATGATTTAAGGTAAAATTCGATGATGAAGCATTGGTTGACCCCTTGCTTGAACGTTTTGAAGCTATGTTCAAACGATTACTGAGTGGAAAAGAGGATTTAAAAGAAAAGAAGGACGGAAGCATAAAGTATATGCTCAAATTTGGATCAGACAGAGAAGAGTAGGTCGATGACAAAAAGAGAGCTGGAATTTGGGGGAAAATGGAAGACGTTTTGGAAGAAGAATGGAAGGTTAAGAGACAAGGTGGTTATAAGAGAGAAATTTTTTCACGCATGATTCACTCGAAATTTGAAAGTGGGACTGGTAATAAATTCTTGGCAAAAACTCAAGCAAGTGCGTCGCTTGGGGCAAAGTATTGAACATAACAAATCAAGCAGAATGAATATTGCCTTTATCCATTATTGAATAATGTGAATGGAAAAAGGTGAGGGGAAATTGTAGGGGAATGGTTTTTTCCAATAAATTAGGAGATATAAATTAAGCAAAACAAATCATTTTACTGAATAGCTTGAGAGAAGTTGGATTGAAAGAAGAAAAGCTCCAAATGAGCTCACTGCAAAGCAGAGCTCCAAATGAGCTCACCAAATGAGCACATAGAAGAGCAGAGCCCAAAATAAACTCATCAAACAAAAAGGCTAGTAGGAGCTTATTCGTGGAACAGAGTTCGACAAAGCTTATTTAGATCGATGAGCTCTGAGCTAATAGATTGATGAGCTCTAAGCTCAATGTGAAGGAATAGATTGATGAGCTTTGAGCTCAATGTGATTGAATAGGTTGATGAGCTCTGAGCCTAGTGTGATTGAATAGATTGATGAGCTCTGAGCTTAATGTGATTGAACAGATTGATGATCTCTAAGCTCAATGTGATTGAACAAATTGATGATCTCTGAGCTCTCAATGTGATTGAATAGATTGATGAGCCTTAAACTCAGTGTGATTGAACAGATTGATGAGCTTTGAGTTCAATGTGATTTCACAAATTGATGAGCTCTGAGCTCAATGTGATTGAATAGATTTATGAGCTATGATCTCAATGTGATTGAACAGATTGATGAGCTCTGAGATCAATGTTATTGAACAAATTGATGAGCTATGAGCTCAAAGTAGATGGACCACGCAGAAAGTTTAAGTATTAAGTTGTGCGAAATGATCGATAAGAATCTGAGCTTATGATGTCAAGAAGAGAAAAGGACAGGAAGAAAGTTAGTAAAGCCAGACACGTGGATCAATCACGATAAGCCTCTCTAACCTTATACTTTTCCATTTCTCTATAAATAGTAGAAGAGGGACCAAATTTGGGCACCTTGCACTTTAGTTCATGTGACGCCCTGAATAGCCAAGAACGCTACCTTGTGTATTTTAAATAGTGCTAAACTCGATAAACGAGTCTTTTGGCCAAAACTGTGTAACTAAACGTTATTAATGGTTTAGGGTTAAAAATTTCGGTCAAAAGGAATAGTTTTTTTAGTTAAAACGTTAAGTTGTACATGGGATCGCATAATAAATGTTTACAAAGTTGTTTACAGTTCCAAAAAGGTAATTACAACTCAAAAGTTACAATAAGCCAACCAAAGCGGCAAAAATAGGGTTTAATCCTAGGTCCTCTGAGAAACCCCGGCCGTGGTGGTCGAGTAGCCGCGTATGTACACGTCATCACCGAAGCTCTCCAACTCATGGTTGGTCCAGCTTCCCTTTCCCCTTACCTGCACCACATAGCACCCGTGAGTCAAGGCTCATCAAGAAAACTTCAACATGATCATAATTAGTTAATAACATGTTACCAAATCATAATAAGCATGCCTAGCAGTAATAACCCTACGCATGCATGCATACTATTCATATAAATGACTACATCATCCTATGGGGCCAGTTGCCCTAATTAACTGACTAATGAGTCAGACTGGGGCCCAATGCCCTAGGATATGAGACTCATAAGTCACCCTGAGGCCCATTTCCCTATCTCGGTATAACCAGCCTTGGAGCTGGCCCAACGTACTTGACACTTTAGTTTTACACGACCATTGAGTTGGACAAGTATATGATGCGCTCCTGATTAGGCCTAACCATATTGACCAGTACTCAGCGCGCTATTGCCGCCCTTGACTTATAAGTCAATGCTTTCGACCAGCGCTCAACGCACTATTGTCGTTCTTGACTCATAACTCAAGTCTTTTCAATCAGCTAATGCAGACAAGCATATATCATATAGAAAATATCTAGATACATAGCATTCAACATGCTTAATCAAACAATCTCAGGCATAATCATAATCATGCACATCACAGGGGGGCCATGCCCTAATCAAGACTATATTCAACAACCGGGCCAAGCCCTAATCACGTACATCACGTATAGCGTGCAGTTTTCTTACCTCAAGTCCGAGTGCAATGTATAATAAGAACGACTCTTGAGCACGATTCTTATTTCGAGCCCCTAGCAATAACCTAGTCACAACCAAGTATAAAATCTCATCAATAACGAGCGAATAAAGGCTTTTGGATCGAGTCCTAGCCTCTGGGATGTCGAATTCTACTAAATCGGTAGTAGGATCGATCCCGAGCCCTTAGGTTTGAGTTCCTGCACCCAAACCCTCTTTGTCGAAAATCCTCTATTTGTGCTGCGATGCCCCTCAATTAGAGCATCGGTGCCCCACAATTAGAGCAGCAACTCTCCACAAAATAGAGAGCCCAACCCTTATTACTCTGGATACGGGCCGCGTCGCATCTCCACAAGTGGTGCGGCGCGATAGCGGTTCAAAGAACAGACCAGGCCCCTGGGTTCATGAGGGTCGTGACGCCCAAGAACAAGGTCGCAACGCGACCCAGCAAACCTAGCTTTCTCCTAACCAATTCCTCCCAAAACTCACCCCAAAATCGTTCCAAACCCACAATTTAATCCCAAAATATCATTAGTATATCCCATGCAACAAAATTCAACTTTCAAACGGATTAAAAACTGATCAAACCATAAAATCCAATCAAAGCTTAAGAAACTTAAGGAAAACAAAACTCAGAAACTTAAAGCTTAAATGGCCTCTGATTAAGTTGTTTTCCAACTAAATCCCCAAGTTATCACGCTTCTAATCTTCCCTAGAATCGTTATGACTCTAACATCGCTTGAATTCGAGCCCTAAAACCGAGTTTCATTCGAAAATGCTAACAAGCGGAAAATAAGAGAATGGGAGAGAGAACGAGAGAGAGTTGAACGTGTTTTTTGTTTATGTCAGGTTACTTCGAGTTCAAGTAACCTTAAGCAAATCCAAAGGCTCGGGGTACCAAAAACGTCCCCGATGGTAAAATGGTCAAAATCCCTAGAATTTCCTCCTAATCTCGCTATCTCCGAATATATCATCGAATATTTATTCCTATTACCCAATATCCCGGTAATGTAATAAATACCCAAAATACCCCTTGACTCACCCCGAGTCGAGTATTGGTCATTTGGTGACTTTCTCGCTAACTTGCTCCCTGGGATCGCCTCGTGCCGAGTAACCCAAATATATTCACATAATAATGTGGTCTCACACATATATCACATATACTCAAAATATACCCATAACGGGCCAAATTACAAAAATTATCATTTTAATAAGAGACGAGCTCATATGCATATTTAATACACATAAACATGCATATCTAGACATATTATAATATAACTCACATAATCATATAATGATACACATATATATCACATAAACGCATATTTCATAATATTTTCGATGTTGAAACTACTAAATCCCTGTTAATTGTACGAATATATTTATTTTCATATATTTAATGTAACGCCCTACTACCTTAGAGCCGTTACTAAGTGAGTTTAAAACAGAAATTGTGCATTTTATTGACTCAAAGTGGTTTCTAAAACCAAAAGTGTGATTAAACCAGAGTTTAAGGCTGTATTCTTTTAAAATGTTTAACTTCATTGAAAATGTTAGATATAAAACATCTGGGATCCCAAAATAAGGTTTACAAAACATTTACATCTCAAAAATAGATTTACAACAGGTTTGACTATCAAAAGATTGAGCTAATACAGCCATTTACAAAAAAGCTCCCAACCAAAGCAGTCGGGCAGGCCGAACATGTACGCGCCGCCCCCACGCTCTCCATACTCATGGCCGGTTGACAGACTCCTTGCTTTTACCTGCCACACAGAGCACCCGTGAGCCGAAGCCCAGCAAGAAAACCCAAATAGCACATAACATATGCAATAATAATATTACTGGCATAATTTACTGATAAATAAGAAAATCATCGATTTAAACAAGCACGGCCATGCCGCCCCAGAGGCCTTACCAAAGCTTGGGGTCTCGGTCATTACCGTAGGATAACTCATGTATCCCTTGGGTCCCACCCTCGCTATAGCATCCCATGTGCTGAGCGTTGCTTCCGGCCCTTGCCGCTCCCGGCCTTGCCGTTCATTCAATTACAATCACACATATCACACATTCAAACATACAATAGTTTATCTAAGATTACACATTTGCACACAATTCAAGCTAGGGCCGTGCCCTACAATCACACAGTGGGCCTATGCCCTATTATCAGGTGTCACGGTTTTCTTACCTGTATTCCGTGCTTTCCGATGCACCACGATCACGAGCACGGTCCACTAGCACGAGCCCCTCCGAAATCCTAGTCACAACACACACAAAACACTTTCAATACTAACCAAGCCTAGAACCACTTCCCGGGACCAATCCCGCA
Organism: Humulus lupulus; assembly: GCF_963169125.1. NCBI lineage: Eukaryota > Viridiplantae > Streptophyta > Magnoliopsida > Rosales > Cannabaceae > Humulus > Humulus lupulus. The sequence continues at coordinate 19,532 of NW_026908805.1, forward strand.
CTCCCGGGACCTCTAAATCCATAAAGCAAAGTATTGGAACCATCCCCCGAGTCCCCGGGCAAAAGCCCTAAAAACTAAACTTTTGGGCTGCCAAAATGGCCTAGGGCCGCGGCACACCCCTCAGGGCCGCAGCGCCCAGAGCCCATGCCCCCATCTTGAAGCCTCCTCGCGCCGCGGCGCCCAAGAACAGGGCCGCGGCGCTCCATCGCGAACCCAGAAAATTTGGGTTTTTCCTGCATTTTTCCCGAGCTTTAACCTCTCTAAATCACCCCAAACCAATACCTAAACCCCAAAACTCAAATCCAAACCTCATATGAACAATCTAACACCCCATAAATACTAGAATCAAGCCAAAACATCAACATACCCAAGATCCACTCCTATGATTTCAAATTTCAGCAACTAACCCCAAAACCCAACAATGTTTAGCTTAGGCATTTAGATTCCTTAAATCAAAACAAAAATCCATATTTAGATTTGTATAAAACCTTTACCTCAAATGAAGAACCCACACAAGTTCTTGATCCCCTCCTAGACTCCCACTTCTCCTTCTCTTCTTCTTCTTCTTCTTGCTTGCCCTAGCCTTTTTCTCCTCTTCTTTCCTTCTCTTCTAATTTTATCAAGACACTAAATGAGCCAATGCCCAAACCGTACACCCCATATACCCAGCTGCAACTTGCCTATTTGCCTTGCCAAAAGACCAATTTACCCTTCCTAATAATCCCTCCTTAGCTAAACCTTCAAGGGCACTTAAGTCATTACACTTTCATTTCAATTCTACCACTTTCTATCTTAAAACTTGTTACCCACAGCAGTTACAAATGGTTACCCAATCACCAATAACTAACCACTCAATCTCAACTCAACTTATAAGATTCCCGAAGTACCCCTAGGCTCCTCCCGAGCCGGGTACAACATTCCGTCGTGACTTTTAAACTAATTGGCTCACTAGGACCGTCTCGATGCGTGCATCCTGATAAAAACACCACCTCACGTGGCACAATTCACATAGTACAATTATCACAGATATGCCCTAACATGGCCAAATTACAATCATGCTCATTATAAGACAATCAGGTCTACATGCATACTAATTCACATAGTCATGCGTCTCAAATAATCAATTAGTCATATAACGTGCATTAAATGATAATCATGCATAAAACTCAATAGAAACACACACCAAATCCCATCATGCCCTCCAAGCACACTACTCCAGGCCCTTAAGCCTTAACACTGAATTTGGGTCGTTACATTTAATGTCCACAACATGCATGGTGGAACATACTGTATCTTATATATTCAATGCAAAAATCTTGTCTGATGAAAGGATGTGAAATTTGAAATCCCTACAAAGGTTAATTAAGCTTGGCCCCCACAATATAAATATATATATTTATGCAAGGTAGTGTATTACCCTCAAACCCATCTTCATCATAATTAGGGGTCATCTTCAAATTGGTTGATATGATAATGAACGAACACCACTTGATCTTAACAGGATCTATATCTACAGAAAAGGCAGAGAATGTCAAAATGAATTGATATATAATGGAATTTTTGATTAAATTAATGAATTCAATCACCAAAAGCCATCATTATATTGTACAAATGGTACTTATTAATAATTACATATATATATATATGATATGATCAATATGATTTTGGTTGTCATTTCCCTTAAATTTGAGGCAAATATTTCTCCCAAAGGGGGAGGATATATATATATATATATTATATGTATAGTTGATTTTGAACCTTGAACAACCAGACAAAAAGAAGGGTAACACTGATTAAATTTGTTTATGTGTGGCTGGCCCATGCACAAAGCCACAACTAACTTTATTATTATTACTTGATAGTTTCATTCTTAATCAAGAAGGAAAATGTCCTTAAAGCAATAGTTACATGTACAAAAGCACACACATATATATATGTTGTACAAAATAATATACTAATATATGAACAAGCTGCCTTTTGTATATTGTTTTAATCTAATTAATTATAAAAATTTGTTGTGACCTCCCTTTAGAGCCGAAAGTAGAAATTAAAGCTATGTTGGGAAATTGACCTTGAAAGAAGAGAAGAACAACATTCAAATAAAAAAGACACACTACTTGGACAAATTTTATCAGTTTCATAAGATCGAGTGGAAGCAAAAGAACAAAACCCACTTACCAAAAAAAATTATATATTAGGAAAAGAGTACACGTAAAAAAACATCGAAGATATATGATTATATATATGTGTGCATGGATAACCCTCGAAGAAAAGAATATTAAGATCTCCACATTAATATCTTACCATAATATTATATAGTGATAATTAATATATAGAAAATTTGGTTTGATATCTTTAGTTAGATATATACAAAATATGAATTGTTTGGTTAGGTTTAGCAAACCGTGTTAGGGGAGCCAAATGGTTTGGTTAGGTCCATGTTTTGGAAAAGGTTTTCATGGTCAAAATAATTTAATGGTTGATGTATAAAACAGGGTATTATTAATGGATGCCCTTTTCATTTCACTGGGATTGTGTTATATCTCTTCTATATAATAATTGTGTAGATAACAGAAATATTTTGTTTTAACAGATTTTATTTTTTTAATATTAACTTTAACGGAATATTTTTATATTTAACAGAATATCATTATATTTAACAGTAGTTTGTAAACACTTAAATTTAAATAAAATAAAATAAAATAATTAATTAAAAATACAAAATAAGATATTTTACAATGATAATTATTTAAAAATAATAAATAATTAAATAAGTTAAAATATGATATTTTTCAGATATTTTACAATGATAATTATTTTAAAATAATTAAACAAATTAAAATATGATATTTTGGAGTATTTTTACAATGATGGTTATTTAAAAATAATAAAATTATATGTTTTATAACTTAAATAAAATTTAATTAAACTTAAACTCACTTATTATAACAATATCATATTAAACAAATAATATAATCTATTGTGAATTAACAACAAATTATTTTTTTTAAAACAATCAAGAAACTTAAATTTAAAATACACTTATAATATATTTTTTTTAGAAAAGAAATACACTTATAATATTTAATATTACATTAAACATATAATATATAATCTCTTGTTGTCACTCCCAAATTCAAAAATTAGAACAAGCATAAACTTAAATAAAAATAAATAAATTATTTCATTAAAATAGGATATTTATTTCAAAATTTATATGATATTAATATAAATTTAATAAAAAATAATTAATAAATTTTATAAATAAAACTAAACATAACCCATTCGTTGGTTGTATCTAGTGTGTATATATATATATATATATTGATTTTTTATGATCATCATCACTGATCAATTATTGAGCAAAAAGCCGAAAACAGATCCAATAATTTGCGCTGCCTGACCTGCGTGAATAAAAAAAATGACCAATTATTTTGGTGTTCTCTTAATTTATTGATTTTTTTTTTCTTTTCTAAACCATACATATAACTGCCAAAAGAAAGAGACTCAATTAATAATAGGGTGTGTATATATATTATTGGACGAGAATGAAAGAGATCATAGACTTCAAAAAGGCAACAATATTGCTAGCATAAAAACAATATTAATTAAAAATAAATTTTATATGGTAACTTTGATTTTCTCTTTTAATATATTGTGTGAATTAGAGTATATCTATCTAGCATTATTCTTTAATATAATTCTGTACTAAATTCACTCAAAAAATAAATAAATAAATTCTGTACTAAATTAATATTGTCCTCAGAATGTTAAATCCTTTCAATTTCTATTAATATGGAACATAAGTTTATAATAGAAAATACCAATTAATAACATGCGAAGAGATTGTAGTATTAATAAATTTAAATTAATGTAGAAGTAGAGTTATTTGAAAATAATGATTCAGCCAAATAATGAACTCTCTTATGTGGCAGTTATCCTTAAACACCACATGGTCCCTCATAAAAAGAATTATAAAACATTTTCTCTATATTATATGATTTGTTGTATTTTTTTTTGACAACTTATATATTTTTTTGTTGAATTAGGCATTAAAAATATTCCAAAGTAAGAGGGTGCGATCAAGGAGTGGTGGTTCTCGTGGGATCGGGTTTGAATCCAGCAGGTTCAGGTTTGGCTGTGGGGATGGCTCGTGATTTGGTGAGTTGTGTTCAGTTTTCTGGCAGATAGATAACTTTGTGATTGAGATCGCAGTATTGTGGTCCTCTTCACTAAAATGTGTTGCTCTTATGTGTTAGTTTATTTTCTATTTGTTTTTGTAAATCTTAATATTAGCAAATTTTATAGAAATATTTTTTTATTTAAAAGATAATTTTACTTTTTTGCATTATATTATGATTTCCAGAATATTACTTTCTCATTATTGTGATTTTCGGAATATTAATGGTTGGAATTAGTTTGTAAGGTTTTCATATCATTCCTTATTTAGCTTGATTTTATCACAATATGATTATAAACGGAAGTTGTATCTTAATTATATAAAACAAATATATTCTGTACTTACTCAAAATCATTTCTGGAATATTTTTCTTTTATTTTTTATGAAGCTCAAGGTAATAAATTTGAGGAAACTAAATCTTTGAAGTAATTAATTGGTATTTCTATTTTGAGATATTTGATCTGACACAGGTATTAGCTGTCTCCACCAAATTCGTCTCTGTCAGATCCGAATATTTTAAAAATGGCAATTATTCATCAATCAAGAATATCTTCATATATTCTTGCTTTAATTAGGAGATTATTTCTCAGTCTTTTTGTGCACGAATTGGATTCTATAAATAAGTTTCTAAGGCATTGAGAAAAAATGAACTCTTAGATGCATATTTTGCGAGTGAATTGTAATATTTGTGAGAGATCCATGTTTGTATTCAAGATCATAGTATTCACGTGATCTTGTAGTAAAATGAGTGTTTAGTTTTGTGGTGAGTTTATAATACTTTCATGAGTGAATACATGTTGTAATTTGAACACAATTCTTATAGTCTTCGGGAGAGGATTTTTACAAGCCTTGTGTCGGAAGGATGCAAGCACTCGCTGGCTATTGACGGGAGTTCAAGTGGTTGAGCGTTTCAATCAGAATCAGATTAGTGAAGAGAAGTACAACAAAGTTGCGGCAAATCTCAAGAGGGAATCTTGTTTTGTTTAAGTTAGTATTTTGTACTTGTGATTCTTTATTAATTTGTTTTATTCTCTGGGCGTGTCCCCAAGGAGTAGGTTATCTGAAAGGGTTTCTGAACCTTGTAAAAATTCGTTGTGTTTTTTATTATTTTTTGCACTGTCTTTTTATTGTGTTCAGTTTCTATCGTGGCAAGTTCGAATTCTGTCCTGACATATCTTTTAAATCTGTTTCAACATTTAATTATCATTCCGCAGATTAATTAATTCATATGGTTTAATTAATTTAATAATTAATAAAAATGAAATTTCAGTTTTGTTTTGAATTGTTTTATTTATGTGAATAATATTCCCTAGTGTGGGTTGATGTAGTCCACGTACCTTATGTAGGAGTGTTTCCTTCTCCAGTGGCTCAACGCTATGAAAAAGTTAAGTGTCAAGATGATTTAGGTTACGAGGTAAGTTGCATCTTATTTAATGCTTGTATATCCTTTGAGTAGTTGATTTTTGCCTATTTATTAATATTTTTTTTGTTAGAAACAACTCCGTATATATAAATTTGACTAGCGTTATTTGAAATAAAAACAATATTACACTTTATGATTTTGCTATATACGCATTAATTGGAGATGAAATTTTGTACGTATATACACATTGACACTATATAATACTAAATTATATTGTTGCAATTTTATTTTTCAAATCATTATCAATAAATAGTGATTAATTCTGACATCTTTTTAATTGAGAAGATCACAAAATCTTTCATTTTTAGTATTCAAATCATTGAGTTTTTATTTATATTTTAATTTTAATTAAGTATTAGAATAATTTGATCTATATTGTATATAAAAATATGTGCATTTTGAATATATCTCACATATGTATAATATGATATATCAATAAAAATTGTTATAAAGAAGTTAAAGAAAATTATATTTATCAACCCCTAGAAAAATTATTGCCATACACTGGACACCTATTTCTCTTTACTAGACACAAGTAATGTGTAAGGCACATTTGCTTAATTTTATTTATAGAAAGTATTAATTATTTTTATTAAATTTATATTATTGTCATATAAATTTTAAATAAATAAACAATCTATATATTATATAGAGGATAGCTTCAATGAGATAATGTAGCACTTTAAAATTGCTTTAAAACACTATATCTATTTTCTCCTTTAATCTAATATTTTATTCATTTTATAGATTATAATAATATAGTAATTTTAAAAAAAATGTAAGTAGTTACATATTTTTTAAATTTAAATAAGACATATTTACAAGATATTACTATTTACTCTATTTATTTTATACGTTTAAAAAACTAAAATTGCTCTAAAGCACTTTATCTATTTTCTCCTTTAATCTAATTTTTTAATTCATTTAATAGATTATAATAATATAGTAATTTTAAAAAATATAAGTAAGTTACATATTTTTTTTTAAATTTAAATAAGATATTTACAAGATATTATTATTTACTCTATCTATTTTACACGTTTAAAAAACTAAATTGCTCAAAAATACTCTATTTATTTTCTCATTTAATCTAATTTTTTATTTATTTTATAGATTTTAATAATGTAGCAATTTAAAAAAAATGTATCATACACGTTTTTAAAAAAATATGTAGTTACATGTTTTTTAAATTTAAATAATATTTACAAGATATTATTATTTACTCTATCTATTTTACACGTTTAAAAAATGTAGTAATAAAAAAAACGTAATTACTAACTACGCTTATATATAAATTAATACATTCAAAATATATATTTTATAAATTAATGTAGTAATGTATTTGATGTAAATTTTGTTTTATTTTAGATATATGTGTTTTAAAAAATGTAGTTTAAAAAATAGCATCTATATATAAATAAAAAAACGTAAATAGCTATTAATTAATAGTTAAATATCTAACTTTAAAAAAAATAAAAAACAAAAAGGTAAAAAAAATTCAAATTCCTAACCAAAATATCTTAACAATTAAAAATATCAATATATGTACACATCAATATATATACACATAATATTAACTTGATTAAAATTTTATTTAAACACACAAAATGTAATAATCAATAATTCAAGTTTCAAGGTATTCAAACTCTCTATATATATGAAGATATGTGTATTTATACAAAATGTGTATCTAAAATTGCTAGTTTGTGTCCTTTTAGTATCATTTCTAAGTGTACCAGCATTTCCTTAAAGTTTTTTTATATCATAATTTATTTAGCTTCACGGCTTGGCTCTCAAAAGAGTGGTAATCAATAATTTCAGTTTCAAGGTAAACTAATCTCTCTATATATATATACATGAATATATGTGTATATATATAGAGAGATTGTATATCTAAAATTGTTGATTTGTGTATATCCTATGAGTATCATTTCCAAGTTTACTAGTATTTCCTTAAGTTTTTCGTGTATCACACACTTGAACATGGCTTTCAATGTATACCATGCATATTTCCACACAAACATGAATATCAAACTATGTTGACACTGCAATATATTTCAAAAAGTATTTTTCAAGTAAGTTTCGTGCACCTAACAAATGTAGAGATAACTCACCGATTTATGGTTGATTTATAGATTTTGATATTTTTCTTACGTTTTTGGAAGGAGAAAAAATTGAACGTGAATCATGGTGCTATGATATTGTTTACCTTATGTATTGAAAAAAAAAGTATATTTGTTTCTTTGAATTTAATTAGCTAACCAATTATTGGTATTAATATTGTTTGAATTTTGGTTCTCCATATATCTATTTTCTTATTATAATATAATTAAGTACAAAATATTATAATTATTATCATCAATTATCAATATTAATAATTGTATTTTTCTCTCATTTTATATATTCTCAAGCTTGTGACAAAACGATATTACTAATGATATTGTTTGGATTTGTGATTTGTTTTCTAGATTGTAATTTAGTGGACATTCCAGCAGCAACAAAAGATGCGGAGGCTGATGTGAAACACAAAAAATCTTTTTTAGAAACAAGGAACATATTATGAATTAAAAAGTATATAATTATGACAATTGATGTTAATTGTTTGTTACCTTAATTTTTTTACATTTCTTGCTTTTGAAATGCTATTATACATTCTATTAATTTATTGAAAGGAAAGAGAAACAAATAATTGATTAATTAGATACTTTTAATACAATTTTACTATTAGAGCATAACTTAAAAAAATGGAGGAATTACAAAAATTATAAATTTCTCACTCACATTATATAGATTATAAAATTAATCAAATAAATATAGAATTACGTTAAATATATACAGTTGAATTACAAAATATATAAATTCAAATTATAATATTTATCAACAAATATAAAATTACCTTAAATATATATTTAAAATTATTATAAAAAAATTACATGAAAGCGGTTATATTTTCTAATATATTTATATGATGTAGCACTCTAAAATTGCTCCAAAGCACCTTTTCTATTTTTTTCTTTTTTCACATTTTTTAATTTGAATTCAAATTTGATTAGATATTTGATTACGACAATTATTTAATTAAATTATAAATGTTTACCGAGTTTTTCGGAAACGAATACAAACAAACTAATAAAAAGATAAGAACTGTAGAAGTGCAGAAATATAAATAGACAAATAAGTTTTTTACGTGGTTCAGGCGTTAACGAGCCCTAGTCCACGAGTCGATGTTATTATACTTGTAGAGAATTACAGTAAAATGGCTGGTGTACAAGAACCTCACAAACTCACAATGTTTCTCTCGAGTTCTCTAGAAGAAGACGAAGCTAGAGAGATTTTGACAGAGTTCTTCCTATGTAATCCGTTCTCCCCCCCCTCTCTTGCAAAATGAGGAGGTCTTTATAGCTAGAGTTTTTTATTAGGGTTTTACTCTGCCCCCATGAGTCTTAATTACACCAGCCATAAATAGGGGATACAATTACCGTAGTCGCCTGGCTACCAGGCTCTATGTGGGTATATTTACGTGAAAGTATGGGGAATGCACAAAGGCAGCTGTCTTTTCCAGGCTGTCAGCAGAACAGTAGGCGAAATAGTACTTTTAGGCGTGCTGGGATGTGTGCGGCCTCGACCTGTCGGGCGTGTCAGGCGGGATCCTGTGTCAGGTGGATATCATTCCAACTATGCCTCCTCCATGACTCGACCGCTTGGTCTTCTTCCGTGCGAGACACGGAACTGTATCCGCGAAGGTAACCTGAAGAGCTTCTCCTGGAAGGACCTTCCCCGACGGATATCCCTTCGGGAGCCCGGGAGAATCGACGAGATTCCGCGTCGCGGTTGCTTGAAAGAGTATGCTGGACACCAAACGGGAGAGGCGAGGCCTTTCTGTCCATCCGCGAGCTCTGGTCACCTTTCGTGAAAGACTTTGATAATTCTGCTTCCCCGAGGCTATCCATTTAAACGCTATCCGGAAATCTGGATAACATTTACCCCCCAAGGTCACGGGGCTTGAGAGGTCCGAGAGCTTGTACAGTCCTCCGGGTGCTCTGGTCTCTAGATTAGGCGAGGGGTCACCTCCTGTGTTCCTGGAAGAGTTCCTCTTTCCCGCCTGAGTGTCAGTAAAAAAAAAGAGGAAATTTCTTCTGTTTGAACTCAAGCACTCAAGTACGGCAAGGGCCACGCGTCATGCAGTGAATGGCTCTGTGACCAAGACGTGTGCGTGAGGCGACTGGCTGAGTAGTGATTTGACGGTATTTAATGGGGCACTGGGCCCGAGATGGTATAATGATGGGAAATAAATACTATATTCCCATCCGAGGAGTCTTAAATGGGACCGGCGCTTCATCCCCAACCGTCGGATCTGATGCATGTGGAATGGGAAGATCGGGACCATCCATCCGAGGAATTCGAAATGACTTCTTTCCTGCTATAAAAACGAGGGAACGGACCTTTCTTCCTCTTTACGCTTTCAAATTCTCGAGCTTTCAGATTCTCATATTCCCAAATCTTCGAACTTTCAAGCTTCCAAGCTTCCTTTCCTTCGAATTCGCCACTTCTTTTGGTAAGGAATCCAGAAACTTTTCTTTCGTTTTGGCAGTAGGTTTGTTCGCCGAAGTTCCAGGTTTGAATCGTTGCTTGTCTTTGCAGCTTTCACTTCACGTGTTCGTGCGGTGCAGTGATCCGGTTACTCCCTCAATCTTCAAATACCCGAATACCAGTAAGTATTTTTACTTTGAAATTTCCTTCTAAACCTCAGATTGTTGGTAGTTGTTAGGGTTGAGTTTTCTGTCGGTGTCATCTTTATGCATGCGTGAATAGGGCTTTGATAGGCATGTGACTGATGTGAGCCAATAAGTGATCTCTTTGCATGCTTTGACGATTTGGGCTTGGAAAGTTGTTCCTCGTCTTGCTTGTGCTGTTCTGGTTTGCTGTTTTAGGGCATAAGCGTGAACGCCTTTAGGGTGTCTTCCTCTGGAAAAACACTTCTCTCGACGGGCTTAGGCTCGGAGTTTGAGTTTGGTTCCTTGCTGTCCTTCGGGTGGCATGGTGCCAACCCCTCGGCAAGCTCGGTGGGAGCCTCTCCAAGCAGTTTTCGGGGAGGGTCTCCCCGACGCCTTTGATACAGTTAGGGTATGACAAGGGTGCTGACTGCTTAGAGTGTTTTCTTCTTTGTTTCTTTTGTTCAGTGACGAACGCCTCAAAGGAACAAATCATCGCTGCGGTAGAGGCTGAATCTGCCCAGGAGAAAGGTTCCCCTGTCGCTGGTGCAAAGGGGAAAGGAAAAACTAAAGTGGTCGCGGCTAGCCCACCGACTATCAACAGTTCAATCTGGGAGATGGACCAGAAGCCGAACCTTTTCAGGAACTACGGCTTGCTGGAGCTGTATTCCTCAGAGGCAGGCCTGAAGAACATCCCAGGCCTGATGTGGCACCGTCTGTCGGTGCTGGGTGAGTCTGCTAGTCAGAGTCACGAGGGTTTTGGTGCCTGGAGCTGGGCACACATAGTGTGTGGGGCGCACTTGCCCCTAAGAAGTTATTTTGCCAATTTCTGTGTGAAGGCGGGAATTGCCCCCTTCCAGTTGATTCCCCCCAGCTACAAGCTCCTAGCGGGGTGGTACATCTTTTGCAAGTCCCGGGACCTGGAGGCCCCTACCCCGGAGGAGGTGCTATACTTCTATGGGCTGAAGTCTCAGCCCATGAGAGGTCATCCAAAAAAGGTGGGGTTTTACAGGCTGGAGAGGTACCCGGACGTGATGTGTCCCACCTGTCATACCGCGAGGGTTCCAGACCTCCGGGAGTACTGGTTCCTGACGACTGGCTTCCCATTGAAGAGGGTGCCAGCTCTATCTTTGGACTTCAAGGTCCCTGGTAAGTGCTCCTTCCTCTCCTTTTTAACTTTGTTTCTTTACGTTTGGTTTGCCTTTCGGGAGGATCTCTAACACTCGTGTTTGGATTTTGCAGAAGCCATCCCGCGGACACCTCGCTGTGCGGAGATGATAAGGAGGTCAAAATTCTACGAGGGGCTCTCGGAGGAAGAGCTGAAGGTGGAAGGAGTTGTGACCACCGAATCTTTGAGGGAGTATGGGCTACTCGCCTCTTTCCAAAGTATTGAGCCAGTGAGTGGCAGGGGGCAAAGTCAGGTGTCAGCCGACATCCGGGAGCAGATTGCCCTGGAGCTGTCCAAGGTGATCTGCCAAGCGGCCCGGGACGAGAATAATTTATCTCCTAGTTGGGCAGAGAGGTTCCCCGACCCCCAGCCGGAGGAAGAAGAGATCGAGGCTCGCCATGTCGCAGCTTACCCCAATGAAGGGACTCCGGGAGCTGGTACCTCCGGAAGAGGTAAGACTAGTTTTCGATTGATCCACACCCCCAGCCTGTCTGATGTTTCCCGGACTTCTCAGGCGGGGTTCGATCCCCGCTTCCTTAGGCTAGATCCGCGTAGGATACCCTTTGACAGATATTGCGATAGGGTAGATGAGCTCCTCGGGTGTTTGAGTGACGGTAGTCTGCCAGAAAGTGTCATCATGGTTGACCCTTCTTCCCTCAACATGTCATTCCCGGGCTTCAAGGAATACGGGAGCTTCCTGGAGCAGGAAGCGGTGTTTTGTTTTGCTCGGGGAAGGCCATCCACGTTTCTCGTGCATGGTCATCCCTTTCAAACTTTTCCTTTTTTTTTGTTTCTTGTTCCCTGCTGGGGGACTTGTTTGTGCTGTTATGTTGTTGCTTGTTTTGTTTTCTGCTTATCTTTTTTCACATTGCTTGCTGGTTGGTTAACCTTGCTTCGCACATTTCTTGCAGAACATCCTGAAGCAAAGATGTTGGGGAGAGCTTCCTCTCTTATCAAGAAGGCCGCCACCAGCCAAGACCCGTCCAAGGGGAAAAGACGAAAGGCCGGAGCTGGTAGGGGAGGTAAAGCTGCCACACCCAAAAAGACAAGTGGCGAGGCGCAAGGGTCTCCGGTGGTGGAGAGGTCGATCGTGCCCATGGTGGACAAGCCTCCTGTCAAGGGGCCTTTCGAGAACATGGTGGTCTCGAGCAGTAGCAGCGATGGGGAAGGTCTTGTGTTCCCCGCGAAGAGGGCCGGGGTGAGCAAGCGCTCCGGAGGAGAGGCTGAGGGCGACAAGAAGAAACGCCTTAGACACTCTTCTCCCGGAGGTGATGGAGACCCCCGGGCTACGCGCAGTCCCCACCAGATTACCCCCACCCAGCAGCAAACACAACTCCAACAGCAAAAGCAACAGCAACAACAACAACAACCACAAAGACAATCAACACTGCCACAGCAGCAGCAAAAGCAACAGCAACATCAGCAACAACCACAAAGCGGGGCGGTAGTGTCTTTGCTACTGTCCCCAATACCCCGTCTACTTCCTCCTTCAGTCCAAAGGGAGTCCACCCTTTCGGGATCTCCTTCTTCTTCTTCTCTTCCGCTTTCCCAACAAACAAGCCTTCCTCGGCCTGGCCTGAAGTTCCACTTCCCTCAGAAACCAACTCGTTTCCCCGCTGCCCTCCTGGAGGGTGTAAGATGGGCTGATAATTTTTTGAAGAGGCGGTTGGAGGCCGAGAAGGCTGTTACTCAGGGAAGGGCAGACAACTTGTCTGCCGTGAAGAGAGCTGAGCTGGCCGAGGGGGTGAGATCCCTTCACCCGGCTGGAGCGGTTTTGGATGGCCCAGCCTTGGAGAAGAGGCTGGTGCCTAGGCTTGGACGTTCATTGGCGCCGTTCGGAGCGGAGATGATGGAGGACATGGCCCTGAGTTTGTGCGAACTCAATTCTGAGAAATGGGCCATCAGTAGCAGTAAGGACCCGCTGTTGCTGACACATGCCGTAAAGCAGCAACTTTCGGGGGTAAGCTGTCAGTTGTTGTGCTCCGGGATCAATTGTCTTAGTACATTTGGTTCCGCTTAACTCATTCTGTTGTCTTTCCTTGCAGGCCTCTCTCATCGCGGAACGCTCGTTCCGGGAGGTGGGTGCAGTTCTGGTTCAGCTGGAGGAGAGCCAGGTGGCTCGCCAGGCCTTGGAGGCGGAGAAGCAGAAACTGACCCAACAGGTCGAGAGCATAAAGGGGGAGGCTTCGGAGAAGATTGACCAGGCCCGGCGCACGGCTGAGGAAGAGGCAGACAAGAAATATCTTGCCAAATATCGAGAGTACCGGGCCAGCGCGGAGAATGAGTTCAAGCAGCGGTCGGATGACTTGAAGGCCGAAAACTCCAAGCTCCGGGAAGAGCTATCCCAAGCCAGGGAGGAGAAAGATACCTTGGAAGCCCGCTTGCAATCGAAAAATGATCTCCTCCTTAAGCGGCAAGAGGAATATGCCACTCTTCAGAATAGGCTGCACCAGGAGGAGCAAGATCATAAGAGGAGCAAGGATCTCGCGTCTATGCAGGAGTTGGGGCTTGCTGAGAAGGATAAACAGATTGGAGCCTTGCAATTCACCGTCAGGGGGCATGTGACCGAGAAGCAATCCTTGCTGGATCACAATAAGGTGCAGCGCAAGGAGATTGATTCCCTTAAGGGAGAGCGGGATGCATCCAAGGCCGAGCTGGAAAAACTGAGGGCTCAATTGGCTATCGCGGAGGCAAAGCTGGCGACCTCTGAGGCGGAGCGCTTGAAGGAGAAGGAAGATGCCGAGGTGGTGCTGAATAGAACGATTAATCTATCCCATGTGGTCCTCATGCACCAACTTTGGAAAATAAACCCGGAGGTAATAGGCTACCTGGGAGAGGACGCAGCCGCCATGAGGGAAAAGATACAGGTGTGGGATCAAAGCCCAGAGGTGTACGTCCAGACTTATAACATTGACGAGCCTGCTGGAGCCCCTGAGGCAGAAGATCCCACAGAGGCGGGGACCTTTGGACCTGGTAGTGATGAAGTTCCACCTTCCAATGAGCCGACTCCGCCAGCCCCGGTTGAAACCGCTGACCTCGAGGCCCCGGACGTGGATGCCGCTGCCACCCCCAGCGCTTGAAGGGGCCATATCTTTAATTATTTTTTATTTATTTATTTATTTTTCTTTTGGGGCGAAGCTCCTTGTATTTTTATTTTTTTTTATTGCGGGAACATTACAGATGCCCGGTCCGCAGGGCCTTCATTATAATAATTGTAGAATTCTTCATTCCTTTTTTGCTGAGTTCCTTGTTTAATTTTTCGCTTAGAGTAGATACTTTTATACGATAGAAACTGCCGTAGGGGCGCATGAGGCTTTGGTTCCAACGGCCAGAACCTATGCATTTCTAACTTGAAGCTCCAACGGCTTATGTCTTTTCCCCCGTAGTTTCTAGGTTGCGGAGGATTCCTGGTTCCAATGGCCAGACTCCCTCTTTCATCGTACTCAGCCTTCCTAAGGTAAATAGCCAATCTCGGGACTTGTAGTTATACCGTTCGCGGGGATGGCTAGGGTGACCCGTTCCATCTCTCCATTGCGATCTTTACAAAGCTTGCGAGGCAAACACTTAATACGTTTCCGCGGGATGGTGCCGGAATGGGAGTTCTTTTGGTGAGCGTCGCTAGACTTAGGGCTAGATCTTTGCGAAGCAAAACTAACTGTCGTCGCGGAACCCACGGTGGCAGACTTCATGGACTTGGCATGAAGCCTTGCGAGGCAAGGTTCGTTGCGGTCGGGGAAATCGTCACACCTACCATGTGCGATTCTGGAGCAGGGGCTTTGCGAAGCAAGGCCTGCTGTAATTGGGGGATCGATTATATCTGCTTCCAGGGTTGAAGCTTGCGAAGCGAAGCTTGTAGTGGTCGAGGGACTCGCCATGCGTTATTTTTTGAGATCCGGAGTTGAAGCCTGCGTAGCAAAGCTTACAGCGGTCGCGGATCTTGCCATCTTTCGCCTCGCCGGACCCGGAGCTGGAGCTTGCGAAGCAAAGCTTCAGCGGTCGCGGATCTTGCCATGCTTTACTTCATGAGACACGGAGCTGAAGCTTGCGAAGCAAAGCTTACAGCGATCGCGGAATATTCTGCGAAGGGCTTGTCAGGAAGTTGGGGGTGTTTCGGCGTAGCTCTCTGAGTGCGCCCCAATCCCCGGTCCTGTTCATCGCTAGGCTACACAGGAGATCATTTTCATGATGCATAATGGCAGATATTTTCATGGCAATTTTCACATAACCACATAATGCACACATGACACGTAATGCAAATATGTTCATGGCACAAATCAACCTAAGCTTAACAATTTAAAATTTTCAAACACAATGCTAGCACATAAGTGGTGTTCTCTGTATGTTTTGTTCAAGGGGCGTATGGCTATGCCTTAGCCATGTATACCCCCCCTAAGTGAGTGTGGGGTCCGGACGTCTCCGGACCGCGTGGTCACTTGTTAAAACGCAGCTTGGAACAAAGGGGTAAAAAATGCAGTAAAAGTGGAGTAAATCTCTCCGTGTTTCATTAAATTAGCCTGTGAGGCATGTGTTTTACAGCTGGGAGGATTGTCTCCATATTTTACATTTTTGCTACGTCCAACAAGGACTTTTGACTAGATAGTCCGGGGCCTACTGATAGTAACGGCGGAGGTGCTCCGCGTTCCAGGCGCGCGGGACTTTAGATCCGTCGAGTCTCTTCAAGTGATACGTCCCATGGCCCACTTTTTCTTGGACTGCATAGGGGCCTTCCCAGTTGGGTCCGAGGACTCCCACTCCCGGATCCTGCGTAGCAGGAAATACTCTCCGTAGGACAAGATCCCCAACTTCGAATGTACGGCTCTTGACTCTTGTGTTGAAGTGTCGGGCTATCTTGCCTTGGTACATTTTGAGTTGGACCTGTGACTGCTCCCGGAGTTCTTCGATCATGTCCAGGGACTCCTGGAGAAGGGCGTGGTTCCGGGTAGGGTCGTAGGTGTCCTGCCTATGAGAGGGGATCATAGTTTCTACTGGGATGACGGCCTCACAACCGAAGGTCATGGAATAAGGTGTGTGCCCCGTCGAAGTCCTCTCTGTTGTGCGATAGGCCCAAAGTACTCGCGGAAGCTCTTCTGGCCAGTGAGCCTTGCATGCTTGGAGTTTTTTCTTCAACGTGGTCTTTAAAATTTTTTTTACTGCTTCCACTTGCCCATTAGCTTGAGGTCTGGCGACTGCGGAAAAGCTTTTGATGATTCCATGCGAAGCACAGAAGTGCCCCAAACGGCGAACGGCCAGGGGCTGGTCATTAAGGTAAAATCTGTAGGCGGCGCTCGCGGAACCTTGGCGTACCTCTGGCACTGCTCACATTTTCTGACATAATCCACACAATCCTTCTTCATGGTGGGCCAGAAGTATCCTTGTCGAAGGATCTTTTTGGAGAGGCTCAGCCCGGAGGTATGATCGCCACAGAAGCCTCCGTGAATCCCATGGATGATGGCGCTGATTTCAGTTCCGGCAACACACCTAAGGAAGGGTATGGACAACCCCCTGCGGTAAAGCTTTCCATTCATAACCACGTATCGGGGAGCTTGATACTGGAGCTTTCTTGCGTCAGCTTTATCAGTGGGGAGCTCTCCGGTGGTGAGAAATCTGAGGATGGGTCCTATCCAGGAATGGGAATGGTCGATGATGGCATTTACCCTCTGTGTCTCGGTACTAGGTGCTTCTAAGTGCCCGATGGGCACTAGGCCATATTGTTCAATCTCCGGGTCTGTTGCAAGCTTGGCCAGTGTGTCCGCGAGTGAGTTCTGGTCCCGGGGGACCTGGCGGATTTGGTAGCCTTTGAAATGCTGCAGGAGGCCGCGGGAGAGAGACACGTAGGCAGCCATTTTTTCGCCTTTCGTCTGGTATTCCCCAGATATTTGGTTTACAACAAGTAGGGAGTCGCTGTATACTTCGATTTTTTGGGCTCCGACTTCTCTGGCCAGTTGTAATCCAGCTAGCATGGCTTCGTGTTCTGCCTCGTTGTTGGATGCTGGGAATGCGAAACGGATGGCGCTCTGGAGCTGATGTCCTTGGGGAGATATTAGGATGACCCCTGCTCCAGCTCCTTTTTCATTTGAGGCTCCGTCTACATAGACCTTCCATGTGGGAAGTTCCGGGATAGGATCTTCCGGGAGGTCATTCATTCCCGAGCATTCCACAATAAAGTCCGTGAGAGCTTGTCCTTTTATGGAAACACGTGGCTGGTAGTGGATGTCAAACTAGCTCAGTTCCATGGCCCATTTAAGTAATCTGCCAGAAGACTCGGGCTTCTGCAAGACTTGTCAGAGAGGGTGGTTGGTGAGTACTCTGATGGTGTGTGCCTGGAAATAGGGCCTTAGCTTCCTCGAAGCGATTAGCAAGCAGAGGGAGAGTTTCTCGATCATTGAATATCTGGACTCGGCGTCCAGTAACCTCTTGCTCACGTAATACACAGGGAGCTGGATACGGCCGTCTTCCCGGATGAGAGCGGCACTCACGGCGTGCTTTGTCACAGCCAAGTACAAGAACAACGCCTCTCCTTCGATAGGTTTGGACAGAATGGGAGCTCGAGTTAGATGTTCCTTGAGGTGTTGGAAGGCTGCTTCGCATTCGGGGGTCCATTCGAACTTCTTGTTTCCTCGCAACACATTGAAGAAGGGGACACATTTGTCAGTGGCTTTAGATACGAAGCGGCTGAGAGCAGCTATCCTTCCGGTAACGCTTTGGACATCCCTATGCTTTCGGGGAGAAGGCATATCTATGAACGCTTTAATTTTCTCAGGGTTGGCCTCCACTCTGCGGGAGCTGACAATGAAACCGAGGAACTTCCCAGACGAGACCCCGAAAGTACATTTCTTCGGATTCAGTTTCATTCCGTACTTTCGGATCACGGCGAAAGCTTCCTCAAGGTCGTCACTGTGGTCCTCGGAGGTCTTGGATTTCACCAACATGTCGTCTACATACACCTCCATGTTCCTCCCCAGCTGATCCTTGAACATTTTGTTTACTAGACGCTGGTATGTCGCCCCAGCATTCTTCAAACCGAATGGCATGACCACGTAACAGTAGACACCCTTGTCCGTGAGGAAGCTGGTGTGTTCCTGGTCCGCGACATGCATCTTGATCTGGTTGTATCCGGAGTATGCATCCATGAAGGATAAGAGTTCATACCCGGAAGTAGCGTCTACCATCTAATCGATTCGCGGAAGAGGGAAACAGTCTTTTGGGCAGGCTTTGTTCAGGTCCGTGAAGTCAATACACATTCTCCAGGATCCATCGGGTTTCGGGACCAGAACCGGGTTGGCCAACCACACGGGATAGAGCGACTGCTGGAGAAAGCCTATGGACATCAGCTTGTCCACTTCGGCTTTGACTGCTTCGGCCCTTACTGGGTCTAATGGCCTCCTCTTTTGGCGAACTGGAGTTGCAGATGGGTCTATGTTGAGTGCATGGCATGCAACATTAGGATTAATCCCCGTCATATCAGTGTGGCACCATGCCAGGATATCCTGATTATTCTTCACAATGGCCACGATCTTTTCTCGAATGGCCGATGGAAGGTTTTTCCCCACCTGAATGACTTTAGTGGGATCTCCTGGGTTGAGGATCACCTCTTCGACTTCCTCCATCGGCTCTATCGCTCTCTCGACCCCCACTCTAGGGTCGAGTTCGTCAACGCATGCCCCTTGGGTACCCCCAGTTTCTGGTAAATCTCCCGCTAAAGGAGCGGCAACAACCGCCTCCTGGACCGTGTAGACGGATCGGACGGAGACGTTATAACAGCTTCGTGCACTTCGTTGGTCTCCCCGGAGGGTGCCGATACGCCCGTCGTCGCATGGAAACTTCAAGCATAAGTGGCGTATCGAGGTTATGGCCCCGCAATCGATTAGGACCGGTCGTCCTAGGATAGCATTATACGCCGTGGGGCAGTCGACCACTACGAATGTGCAGTGCTTGAAGGCGCAAGCGTCGCTTTCTCCTCTGAGGGTGACTGGAAGTTGAATTTTGCCTAATGGCATGAGTGCATCCCCATTGAACCCCTGAAGCTGGATGAGGCATGGGGTCAGGTCTGTCTCGGTTAATCCGATCACGTGGAAGGCAGCTTTGAAGAGGATGTTTACGGAGCTTCCATTATCGACAAGGATCTGTGATACCTTCTTATTGGCAATCTGAGCTTCCACCACGAGGGGATCGTTGTGGGGGGAAGTGCACATGTCGGGCGTCATCTTCTGTGAAGGTGATGGGAAGATCCATCATTCGGGGACGCTGAGCAGGTGACTGAACCAAGGCGCACATCTCTCCGGTGTGTTCTAACTCCCTCAAGTACCTTTTCTGGGAGTTGCGGGTGCTTCTGGCAAGGTGCGGTCCTCCGGAAATGGTGGCTACGTGTCCGTCAACGGGTGGCGGAGCAAGGCCGGGCGGATATGGGTTTCCAGGTCCTGGAGCCAATAATGCAATGGGTGCCGGAGAGGTTGGAGCAGGAAGCGCTGGGAACTGAGGCCCAGGAGCTTGGGGGTGATCGGCTCCAGGAGCGCTAGCGGTCCCCCTCTGTCCCGGAGAATATGCAGCTCCGTGAACTATTCCCTGTCCGGGATAGATTATGGGTATCCTCACCCATTGACCGAGGTGTCCCACTCTTGCCAGGGACTCGATCTCATCCTTCAGCTGAAGACATTCATTTGTGGTGTGCCCCACATCTCCGTGGAACTCACACTTCTTATTGGAGTCTCGCGGACGCCTTCCTCCGTGAGATACTTTCGGGGGCTTCCTGTAGTTGACCATATTACAGGTCGCCCGATAGATATTCTCTCGTGAATCTATCAAACTGGTGTACTCCGTGAACTTGGGCTCATAGTCCTTCCGGGGTTTCTTTGAATGGTCCCCCCGGTTGGAGTTTCTTCCACCTCGTTTATTCCGCGATTGGCTCAGATTTCGTTCTGGGCCTTCCGCTTGCGGTTGCGACGGGCTGGGAGCGATACTACATCCGGTTGGTACAGCTCTGTACCCAGAGAAATGGGTTTGACTCGGCGTCTGAGAAGACGCGGAAGGTCCATACACGCTTGGAGTGAACTGGGCTCCTGGAAGCGCGAGGGCTGGCGCGGGAGCTTGTGAAGCAAAGCTCGGTGCAGTTACGGAGGGCGTTGGAGCTGGGGGAACTCCAAAGGCCTGTTGGTAGGCATCTTCAAGGTTGATGATTCCTTGAGCTTTTGATATGAATTCGGACAGAGTTTCTGCTCGCCTCCTTTGCATTTCTCCCCATAGCAGGGAACCGACGGTAAGCCCCGATTGAAGGGCAATCAGCTTCATGTCATCGCTGACCTTGGTCTTAGCAGCAGCTTCCATCATTCTTTGAATGAAAGCTTTGAGGCTCTCATTGGGTAGCTGCTTGATGTTGGTTAAAGAACCAACCTCCATGTCGTGGTCCCGGGCAGCGATGAACTGCCTCCTGAATGCGGACTGTAGCTCCTTCCAACTGTGGATGGATCCGGGAGCTAATCTTTTCCACCAGTCTTCCGCGGACTTGGTAAGGGTGAGTGAGAAGCACATGCATTTGGCGTCCTCACTGACGCGCGCCACTTGCATCATCTTGTTGTATTTAGCTAGATGGGTGCGAGGCATTTTGAAGTTCTCCGGGAGGGGCATTTCCGCGATCCTCCGAATACATGGTTCCGGGTCTTCTTCCTCAGAGTCTGACAGGGCCCCACTTTGCTTCCGGACCAGCTTGGTCAAGGCAGCGATCTGTTCCTCGAGCCTCTTTGTATCGCTCTCCGGGAGGTCACGTCCCCGGAGCTTGTCGTTGAGATGATTTCGCAGGTCGTCTCTGCGAGGCCGGGCCTTTTCTCCTTTGGCCTTTTCGTACTTGGCCTCCAGCCTTTTCCTTAGGTCCACCGTGGACCAGCTATCTTCGGAGTGCGTGTCCGCAGCCCGACCGTCCTGGTTGATGGAATCACTGGGGCGGTTGTTCCTTCCCCTAGGCCTGGGTGCCTTAGCACCGGGCCCATTAGGCACAGATTGCCCCCTTGGGGCTGAAGGACGTTTGGGCTTAGAAGCGCCAGAGACCTTCTGCGCGCAGGGGGGGGGGGCAGTCGTCCTGGTGATTCACGCCTTTAGGAGGTGCAGGGGCGTTAGTGTGCACAGGCTCCCCAACTTTTTCTTTGCCCTTGTTAGGGGCGGCTTTGGATGGTCCAGCACCTAAAACAGAGGCGTCCTCGTCCGAGTCGCCTAGATCTCCGAACTTACTTTGGAGGCGCTCCATCATGCGCTGCATTTTTCCGGAGACGTGCTCCTACTCAGCGAGCTTGGCCTTAGTGGCCACCAGTTCTTCGGCTACTTGGACCAGTTCTGGATCCTTCTCGTAGTAGTAGCCGTCTTTGTAGTAACCGTCTCGGACATACTCTTCTTCGTTTTCTAAGTATGTCGTATCTTCAGTACTGACCCGATCCTGGCGGGATGTCGGGTCTTCACCTTGGTAGTCCGAGTCGTGGGTACTTTCTCCTTCGGTCTGGGCTACCGAGGGTTCGTTTTGTACCGCATCTTCCATCATAGTATCGGGGTTGACCTTAGCATTTTTGTCAACCGCGGATTTTCTCGTAGTCACCATCTTTTCAGTACGCAGAAAAAGAGCTGACTAACAAGTTCCTACAGCTTTCAATGAAAGCACCAAAATGTTTACCGAGTTTTTCGGAAACGAATACAAACAGACTAATAAAAAGATAAGAACTGTAGAAGTGCAGAAATATAAATAGACAAATAAGTTTTTTACGTGGTTCAGGCGTTAACGAGCCCTAGTCCACGAGTCGATGTTATTATACTTGTAGAGAATTACAGTAAAATGGCTGGTGTACAAGAACCTCACAAACTCACAATGTTTCTCTCGAGTTCTCTAGAAGAAGACGAAGCTAGAGAGATTTTGACAGAGTTCTTCCTACGTAATCCGTTCTCCCCCCCCCCCCCCTCTCTTGCAAAATGAGGAGGTCTTTATAGCTAGAGTTTTTTATTAGGTTTTTACTCTGCCCCCATGAGTCTTAATTACACCAGCCATAAATAGGGGATACAATTACCGTAGTCGCCTGGCTACCAGGCTCTATGTGGGTATATTTACGTGAAAGTATGGGGAATGCACAAAGGCAGCTGTCTTTTCCAGGCTGTCAGCGGAACAGTAGGCGAAATAGTACTTTTAGGCGTGCTGGGATGTGTACGGCCTCGACCTGTCGGGCGTGTCAGGCGGGATCCTGTGTCAGGTGGATATCATTCCAACTATGCCTCCTCCATGACTCGACCGCTTGGTCTTCTTCCGTGCGAGACACGGAACTGTATCCGCGAAGGTAACCTGAAGAGCTTCTCCTGGAAGGACCTTCCCCGACGGATATCCCTTCGGGAGCCCGGGAGAATCGACGAGCTTCCGCGTCGCGGTTGCTTGAAAGAGTATGCTGGACACCAAACGGGAGAGGCGAGGCCTTTCTGTCCATCCGCGAGCTCTGGTCACCTTTCGTGAAAGACTTTGATAATTCTGCTTCCCCGAGGCTATCCATTTAAACGCTATCCGGAAATCTGGATAACAATAAATATAAATAACTGTTAACTTTTCTCATTTTTTTTAATTTATGGCTATTAATTAATTAAGGAGAAAAACCTATCTATTTTCTCTTTTTTCTCATTTTTATTTTAATAATAATAATAATAGATGTCAATTAAAAATATCTACATATAATAAATAAATAAATAATCTATCTATTTGTATTTTTAACATTTTGACAAAACACATTATCCAAATGTTAATTTTTAACAATAAATGATCCAACACAGGTAATCAACATTTTGACAAAACATAAGGTCCACAAGTTAATTTTAAAAAATAAAGGGTCCAAACGGGTAATTGGCTAAAATACAAAGTTCAAAATGGTGTGAAACCTTATACAAAACATAAATTATATAGATAATTATATATATTTATATAATTTACTTTTATAAATAATTTTTAACACTTTGAATACATACATAGTGTTGGGGTTTTATGCCCTAATTAAAACCCAAATTCTTTGTAATCTCATTTTATTATCAATAAAAGAATAGAAATCATTTTTTGACTTGGTCAATCACTTTGCTCACATGTTTTATTTTCGTGATTATTTGTTTAATATAAACCTCTATTAAATCCCGAGCATATAACTAATCTTATTTATAGTGACGTAATCGCAGTGGAATATAAATATGATTATATGCTCAAAATAAGTTAGTCCTAAGATTAGTCAGTGCACCGGATTTACACTGACTTGCCAATCTACGATATGATCTACTTACACATTACAGTGTTATGTTCTTTCCAGAACATTAGCAAAGTAGATAAGATCGGATGTATTTGTTATGTCGGACAGGACCGATATTGACAGTTGATAAGATAAGTAAACATACCGTTATTATCTATTCTAGTCATATCATATAGTTGACCATAGGTCAATTCAATCTTAATTCTGAGTGGTTAGTATTCTAACTGATTGTATTATTTGAGTTCTTTGACTTGTTCGTTACCAGCTTACCCTACGGACTAGCCCATACTTACATCTTGGGAACTCGGTAGTATAATTGAGTGGGAGTGTTAATCATAGATATGAACATCTATAGCTTCTGATGAAGAAGTGAAACGATGGTTTCCTTTTAGTTTGGTTCAAGGTGATAAATGATAGAGATCTCATTTCAGTAATTAAATTAGTTTACTGAAATATTATTTACAAGGAACTAAGTGTTTTAAGGATAAAATACAATGAGGGGTAAAACAGTATTTTAGTCCTATCTCATTGTAGACCGTCTATAGAGGATTGAGTGAAAATTATGGTTGTAACAATGGATAATTAATAGCGTATCTATATTTGTTATAGAGCGTTCTATGAATTCAAGAGTGCAATTCCAAGTCTATAGTGGAGTCACGAGGAATTAATAAGTTAGTAAAT
Source organism: Humulus lupulus (assembly GCF_963169125.1). Taxonomy (NCBI): domain Eukaryota; kingdom Viridiplantae; phylum Streptophyta; class Magnoliopsida; order Rosales; family Cannabaceae; genus Humulus; species Humulus lupulus. Next base: position 43,941 of record NW_026908805.1, read on the forward strand.
TTATTTGTTAGATTTATGATAACTTATTGAAGCTTGATTTCATAGGCCCATGGTCCCCATTGTACCTTGGATAAAATCATCTAGACAGTCTCAATTAATTGATTTAATTATCAATTAGAATTATCAAAGTTGACCAGGTCAATTTTGGATAGTTTCACAGAGTTGTGTAATTTTGAGAAGAAAAGAGAAATTATGGCAGATTTATTAATTAAGATAAATTGGTATCTAAATTAATAAATAAATTTAAATCAAGGTTCAAATTATAAATAATTAATTTGATAAAGGATTTAAATAATTATTTAATTAATTAAATCAATAGAAAATAATACAGGCCTTGATTTTAAGTCCAATGGGCTTATAATCAAATGGGAAATTTCACGGGCCTATAGCCCATGATAATTTCGACCTAGGACTTCAAAATGGCTGTTATTTTATTGATTTTTTAATTAAATTAAATGGCCTAATTGAGTCTATAAAAGGAGTGCTTAGAGAGAAGATTTCAGAGACGACAGATAAGTCACAAGTCAGATTTTCTGATAGTTTTATATTCTCTCTAAACACAAGTCCTTTTCTAAGCCACTTTGTTATTTTCTCTTCTTCTCTCTATATCTATCTCATGTGTTGAGAATTGCCCACACTAGTCTAGGTGGTTCTAAGGATACATTGGAAGATCGTGAAGAAAATAGAAGATCGGTTCAGTTTCTTGATAATACTCTGCGACAGAAAGGATACAAGAGTTAGAGAAACTGAAGGAAGGACTCTTTAATTCCGCTGCGTATACTGTAAGTATTCTATTATTTGTTTCTCTTTGAATTCAATTTTAGGAACATGTTTTAGGCTATCTCGTATTAATTTGTTTAATATTAGATATACATGAAAATAAATAAAGATCATGTATAAGATTTTTCCAACACATAGTCCAAAGGTTAATTTTTAAAATAAAAAGTCAAAATGAGTAATCAACCAAAATATAGTGTTCAAATAACCGATCTATCTATTCCTATTTTTAACCTTTTGATAGAATTTGAGGTCTACAAGTCAATTTTTAAAAATAAAGGTCTCAAAGGGTAATCAACTAAAATACAAGGTTCAAAATGTTGTGAACCCTTACAGAAAACATAAAGTATATGTATGATTTAATTTTATAAATAATTTTTAACATTTTGAACAAATACATTGTTCAAAGGTTAATTTTTAAAAATAAAGGGACAAAACGGGTAATCGTCAAAAATACAATATTCAAATAATTGATATATTCATTCCTATATTTAACCTTTTGACAAGGGAAATTTGAGTTTTTATGCTTAATGAGGTGTCCTAAATAAAAAAAAGGCTAGGCCTTCTTATCATTTAAAAAATGCCAAATCTTTTGACAATACCCAAAATACTGTTGGTTTTTATAGATCAAATCACAGATTATACGCAGCGGAACAACAATCAAATTGTTAATTTTAATCCCACAAGATTTCTAGATCTACTTCTTCACATGCATATATATATATATTGAATCAAAGACATGAATAGAAAATTACATCAGGCCCTTCCTTGCTGCTATCTTTTTGTATAGCAAAATCCTTGAGATCTCACACCAAGATCTTCCAAAATGTTCTCAGCACACAAATAACGAGTGTGGGCTCGCTATATAAAATAATAAGCAAAATCTATTTATCAGATGTTCTCAACACATGAGATCTGATAAAATTTGGACCTAGGTTTTGTGAAGAACAGTGACTTTTGTTTGTATCACTGTTCTCTTTCGCTGAGAGAGATTTCAAGATATTTTTCTATTCCTGAAAAGTTACGTTCTGAAAAACTGATATCCTATATTTAATATATCCAATATATTAAAATAATATATTAGTTATTTTAAACAATTTGAAAATAACTAATCAGTTATCAGATTTTGTTTAAATAATAATATGTTAATCATATTACAATATCTCATTATTTATTTAATATTTAAATAACTAAAATTGTGGAACCAAGAAACTTCTCAGAGTCTCTTATGTGTGTAGCATAGTGACTGTGCATTGTGCTACACGGGTACCACATGCCAGGGATGGCATGTGATTTTTCCCAATTTTTATTATTATTTAAATACCAAAAATCCCAAAAATAAATTAATTCAAAATTAATTATATTTTTGTTAAATCAAATAAATAATTAATTACACATAATTATACAATAATTATGTTTGATACATAGAAAAATATTTTTCTTATCAAATAAGTCATTTTGCCCATTTTTGTATTTACCTTTGTCAGTGTTTGTTTGAGCCATTTTAGGGACCATAGACCTATAGAATTAAGCTCCAATAAATTGAAACTAAATAATTAAACTCTTTAATTGTAATAGTTAATTTATTAATTCTAATATTTCTCCACTATACATTCAGAATTGTACTCTTTATGTTATAAATATACTTTTACATAAATCTTATCTTAAGTCGTCCATTGATATAACCATCTTACAATAGTTCAACCCTCTAATTAATTAGTTTATAAATTAGAATGGAAAATTACTATTTTACCTTTCTAATTTACTTCTTATTCCTTAAGTACCATTAATTCACTGGTGAATAATTAATCTATAATCTAATTATAGATTTGAGCTCAAAATCATTCAGTTCCAGAATTAACCCTTAAGGGAACTAATATATGATCCGTTAGGAAAAATTAGATTCTGTATTGTTGATACATGTTCCCAGCCATCCATGATATTAAATCTCCAAAACAAAAGTCATTAGCCTCATTCTTTGAAGAGACCTTAACGAATGAATCAAAAGATTTAATAAACATGAACATGAGTTCATGAACACTCAAGATTTAGGTTGATCTATAAATGATCATCAATTATGATATGAATTACAAGTCTTTATTGTTAAATGGTTTTTGGATAAAGACTTTAATTCATATCTGTCCATGTCATATATAATCATATTATATAAAGCACCTTTACCGAGATGTCTTACCACATCAATTATCCGAATCTAGATTATTTGTATCATTATGATACTCAGTAAACCGTACTTACAACTCCAATTAAAGAATCTCATAACTTTAATTTGTTGTTGTTGACTATTTTTATTCATTCATGTGATCTTAATTCTCTCGTACTTATACAAGATCGCATCCTCAATAATGAATATGGATTTTTTCTGATATATACAAAATTATTCAAAAAATAATTTAACAATCTAAATATATCAATAATAATAAACCATTGTATTTATTTATTCACAGAAAAACACAAATGTCTTTTACATGCTTTTAGGACACACTCCTAACAAATACCCCTCCCATAATTTCTCCCATCCACTTCCTCCCTCTCTCTCCCTAAACCCATTCCTCTCAACTCTCTCTCTAGAAAAAAAATCCATGGGTAAGGTAAAATATAACAGAACTCAATGTAATGGAAAATATTCCCCACTTAGGACACTAAAATATTGCATTTCGAACAGATATGGGCATGGTTTTTGGGTTTTTATTTGCGATTATTTTTATATCTGAAACTTTGAAATCCGCAGAAAATCAACGTGGTTCGATGGTGCTTGATGCCAGCTCGATGGGGCCTTCAAAATCATTATTTTCATGAAAAAATCCATGTTGCTCGATAGTGGTTCAATGGTGTTCGATGCGATTCTTGCAAGATACGTAATTTTTCACTCAAGTGTCCGTTTGGGGTGATTTTTTTTATTTTTTTTTATTTTGGGTATTTTTTTTCAAGATCTACACATTTGACATGTTTATATACACATTTGGGAAATGTAAATCTTGAAAAAAATGCAAAATGCAAAACATACCTTATGTTCAAGATATGTTTTGGTATGTTTTCAAGTTCTAAACTTTGAAACTGTGTATGTGAACATCTAAAACGTGTAGATCTAAAAAAATACCCAAAAAAAAAAAAAAATCACCCCAAACGGACACCCGAGTGAAAAATTATATCTCTTACAAAAATTGCATCGAACCACTATCGAGAGACGTCGATTTTTTCATGAAAATCTTGATTTTGAAGGCCCCATCGAGTTGGTATCGAGCACCATCGAGCAACAATCGAGAAAAATCAATTTTCTGCAGATTTTAGAGTTTCAGATCTGAAAAATAACTCAGAAACCATGCCCAAATCAATGGTGTTCGATGCCAACTCGATGGGGCCTTCAAAATCAAGATTTTCATGAAAAAATCGACGTTGCTCGATGGTGGTTCGATGCAATTCTTGTAAGATACATAATTTTTCACTCGGGTGTCCGTTTGGGGTGATTTTTTTTTTGTATTTTTTTGAGATCTACACGTTTTAGATATTCACATACACATTTTCAAAGTTTAGAACTTGAAAACATACCAAAACATATCTTGAACATGAGGTATGTTTTTCATTTTGCATTTTTTTTCAAGATTTAAATTTCTCAAATGTGTATATACACATCTCAAATGTGTAGATCTTGAAAAAAAATATACAAAATAAAAAAAAATCACCTCAAACGGACACTCGAGTGAAAAATTATGTATCTTGCAAAAATTGCATTGAATACCACCTAACCACCATTGAGCAACATTGATTTTTTCATGAAAATCATGATTTTGAAGGTCTCATCGAGCTGGCATCGAGCACAATCTAACCACATCGATTTTCTATAGATTTCAAAGTTTCAGATCTGAAAAAAAAAAAACTAAAAAATCATGCCCAGATCTGTTCGAAATGCAGTATTTTAATGTCCTAAGTAATGAATACTTGCCATTACATTGAGTTCTCTTATATTTGACCTTATCCATGGATTTTTTTTTTCTAGAGAGAGAGTTGAGAGGAATGGGTTGAGGGAGAGAGAGGGGAGAGAGAAGAGGAAGTGGATGAGAAAAATTATGAGAGGGGTATTTTGGGTATTGTAAAAAAAATTGACATTTTTTTTGAAATGATTTAAATGGCTAGCATTTTTTTGACTTAGAACCCCTCATTAAGCATAAAAGCTCAAATTTCCCTTTGACAAAACACAAGGTCTAAAAGTTAATTTTTAAAAATAAAGGATTCAAATGAGTAATCGGCCAAAATAAGTCTTATACAAAGCATAAATTTTCTTATACATAATTTAGACTTTTTATATATAAAAAAAAAAGATCACACAAAGCGTATGATAATGATAATAATAATAAAAAAAAAAAGTTCAAGAACGCTCTCACATGTTCATTGCATAACAAACATCCTGCAAGATGTTTATGGACATGTATGTTGTCTACATTACATTGTCTACTTGACTGTGAACCTCCCATCTTTTTTTCCCAACCATCTCCAATCGTCTTCTTTGTCCGTTGAAGGCAATGTAATGTTCAATATATGTTGTGCATCAGTGGGAGTAAACCATTTCCAAATTAGTGGCTCTTTCCACTTGAAATTTTTGATGAAATCCTTTACCTAACTTATACCTTTCGAAGCATCCAGCTGGGGATTTGGCTGAGCACATCCCATGGGCACCCACGGGTCAAACCAAATGGAAGTTGACTTCCCATTTCCAATTATTCAACGTATGTTGACGCCGTTTTTCGTCAACTTAGAAAAGAAGAGCAATTAAACTAAATATACCAGAGGAAACAAATAATATAGACACGATTTTTTATGTGGTTCAGCAGTTAAAATTTTCCTAGTCCACGAGTCTGTGTTATTAACTTCTTGGAATTCTCTGATAGCTTTCTGGAAGCAATTGTACAGAGTTTTTCCAATATTAATTTTTCCGTCCTCTACAAATGAATCGTCCCACTCTATTTATAGAGCAGTTTACCGAATCTCTTCCCACAGATTTCGGGGAGTTATTCTACAAAATCAATTAAAACAATGTCATTAAATGCATTAGTTACTACGTACGCAGTAATATCCCATGATATTTGGAATTTATAACAAATTACATCAAATCCCTTAAACATAGGGATTTTACAACAATAAACATGTTCACACACAGCTTGCGAGCTTGGACGCTAGATTCACACACCTTCAAGACTGTTTACCTATGATGAGTTCGTCACCTTGGTTCACCAATGTTCTCAACAAGTGATGTTGACGAGACCATCCTCTTCGAGCTTACAATACTCGAGCTCGAATCATCTTGCCTGAGGGCAGGATATAAATCAAGAAATTTATACAAGTGTTGAAGAATTGCCACTACGAGTTGTGAGCCTAACTTATAACCTCGGAACACCTCCGAGACTACGTAGTTCCCGAGCTCACCAATCCCAACGTTGTCACATTTACTACTTAGCGAGACTGTCTCTGACTTGCTGATCACATGACGACTGTGCTAGTCTCGAGCTTACACCTTACGAGCCTGGATTTCGAGATCAAAATTCTCATTCTCGAAATCGGGGTGTAACAACGTATTTCCTTCATCAACACCTCCCTGTTCTTAAAAATTAATTTCCATAGGGAAGAATCACCTTGTGCTCTCTCCAACACCAAAAAATCTCTCTTTGATGTATTTGGCATTTATGATTTTTCTTTAGAGACTGGTCTTGTCATTTAGAGCTTTCCAAGCCCATTTTGTTAGGAACACCTTGTTTAGTATCTCTGTGGTTCTAAACCCCAGACCTCCTTTAACCTTGGGTTTGCAAAGCTTGTGCCATCCCAGCATATGGAGTCTTCGCTTCTCCTCTGTGTCTCCCCACCAAAAATAGCTTAAGGTTCTATCCACCTTTGGAGGTACTGTAATGGGAATAATTTCCATCGCTGCCACATAATTTTCCATGCTAGATCCCACTGATTTTATCAAAGCCGTCTTTCCCGCTTTAGAGAGTAAATTGGTTTTCCATCCTTGGACTCTCTTTAGCACTTTGTCAACCATGAATTTCATGTCTTATATCCTTTTCTTCTTCTTGAACAGGGGCAGCCCCAGGTATATATCATCTTTCCTCATTCTTCTCATGGAAAGGAAGTGAGTGATATTGATTGCCTTAGTTGCAAGAACTGTAATGGCTCAAATTTCCTAATGTGGCTTAATGCCTGGATTAGGGGGCCAGGAGGGCCATAATTGATTTAATATTCAACTATGTGATTATATGTATGATTATGCGAGTTATATTATTATATGATGAAAATTGCATGCATGTGGGTCCACTTCTTATTAGAAGGGAAATTTCATAATTTATATATATTAAGAGCATAATTGTATATTTATGTGCATGATTGTGATTTATGGGTGAGACCACATTGTTATGTGGACATGTTCCTAATGTGTTGATGTTTTTAGTGGTTTAAGGCATAGGTTTTGTTGTTAAACTGGTGGATATGTTGTGTTGGTGTTTGATCTTGATTTTTGGATTGGTTTGGTGAGGTTTTGGCTGATTTTGAATTGAAAAAAGCCAGGGAGCTGGGTTCGTTGGGTCAAGTCGCAACCGAGTTCATGCAAGTCGTGACTTGAATCCATTACAGAGTTTCCCCTGGTTGTTGTATAGCAGGCGTGCCGCGACCCACAGGGTCAAGTCACAGCCCGCCCCTGGCACCCCAGACAAGGGTTCTCTATCTTAGGGGCGCACCGCGGCCCTTGGAGGTAGGTCGCGGCCCGCCTGCCCTGTTTGTGCTAATAAGGGTTTTTATTGAGTTTTAGGCTCGGGTTTTCATTTCTCTAAGCTTGGGATCGAATCTACTAACCGTTTTAGTATGATTCGAGGTCCCGGGAGCGGAGTTTAGACCATGAACCTTTTATTATTTATTTTTATTGATGGGATTTCATATTTGGTTATGACTTGGTGACCACTAAGGGACTTAAGGATCGATGGCTCTCAAGGGTCGTTCTTTTATTATTTCATGCTCAAACCAGAGGTAAGAAAACTGCACCCAGTATGTGACATGCATGGTTATAGATGAGGCATGTTGAGTGCTTTATATATGGACATTGATTGCATTGTGAATGCCTAGTAGCTTTGCTTATTTGTGAATGGCACTAACTTATTAGTCAGAAACAACATTGGTGTTAGTACTGGTCGTGAAGTCTTGATCGACAGTAGTACTGAGCACTGGTCGTATGGTATTGACTTATGAGTCAAGAACGACATTAATGTGTTTAATGCAAGGCAAAATGATTAGATCTAATCAACATGAGCATTAAATGCTTGACCGACCTATAGGTCGAAGAAAACTAAAGTGTTGGTCTAGTCTAAAGGCTAGTTACTTAGAGCCAGGGCCAAAAGGTTAAGGTGAGTGAAGCATCACATGGCTTAGGGTGCAGAGCCTCAGAGACTGACTCATTAGTCACCTATCCAGAGTGTGACTCATTAGTCACATGTAGCGCCCTGGATAACCAAGGCCGTTACACTGTGTAGTTAAAATAGTGCAGGACTTGCTAATCAAGTCATTTGATTGAAAAGTGATCCTAAGGTCAACAATCAAATTAGGGTTAAACATTTTGATCATAAACGGATAATTTTTCATTAAAATAGATTTTTGGTACATAGGATCCCAAAAGCAGGGTTTAAGAGACAAAGCTACAAAATTCTCAAAAGTTATATACAATCAATGGCCACTCTAATGGCAAAATTACAATTTTTAAGCTTCTGTCCCTGTACTTTCCCTCGGCCGTGGCAAACGAGCAGTTGATAATGTACATCTCACCCGCAGAGCTCTCCAACTCATGGTTGATCAATCTTACCCTTGCCTTTACCTGCACCACGTAGCACCCGTGAGCCAAGGCCCAGTAAGAAAACCATAACAGTAATACATAATCAGTGATGATAATCATTCAACCATAAAACAGTTATCCAAATATTCAACAAGTTATAGACATCAAACTAATATCAGTAAACATATACATTCAGTAATTTATCTAAATTAATATACAATATCCAGGGTCGATGCCCTTAGGCCACACCCTCTATTTACTCCACTGACTCCGGCTCTCTTAGACCGAGTCTAGTGTTTATCTAGATGACCTCAGCTCATAGTGGCCGAGTCGCGTCCTGTGCGCTAATTATCAACCCCAGCTTGCTTAGGCCATTCATTCTTATATGCCAAGCCAATCATTTAGCCATACAATAAACATGTTCAAGTATTGAGAATCTCAGTCTCGTTATAACAACTTAAGGGTGCAATTTTCTTACCTTGAATTCTGAGCGAAGAAAATAGAATGGTCCCGAGCATGATTGTAAGTCCTAATCCTTGGCGATAAACCTAGTCACAGTGGGCAATAGATATTTATCAACTTCTAATCTAAATAAATACTTAGGAGATAAAAACTAGCCTTCGACACCTCAATTTCTACTAAACCGATAGTAGAAATTGTCCAAAGTGCTTAGGTTCGAACCCCCAAGCCTCACCAACCTTAAAAACCAATATAGGGAAAAACCTCTAGGCGGGCCGCGACCTAGCCCCTAGGGTCGCGACTTGCCCCTAAGTCAGAGACCAAGAACCCAAGCCAACGGGGAGGCGGCCCGCGACTTGCCCCCTAGGGTCGCGGTGCGCCCCCAACCAGAGAGCACACCCAGGGCCTACAGGACACACGCGCCGTGCCGTGCCCCCTTTAAACCCAAAAATTATGGGTTTTCTCCAACCAATTTTCCCAGAATCTCATCCTTATCAGACCTCCAAACCACAACCAAGCCTAGATACGAGTTAGGACCTTTAATCACATACTTTAATCATAAAATTCTTAACAGTTATACTAGAATCATAACTCAATTAAGTAGAAATCATCATTCAATTACTCAGTTTACATTTTACCCCAATAATCTAAATTCTTCAACAAATTCAGGTACTAGAGCTTACCCCAATTGCCTGTTGATTTTCCCCACAAGCTTCAGACTTTTACCAGCTGCAACTTCCTAATCCTTAAGCTTCAACCCCAGCTTTTTCCTCAGCTGAACCTCCTGGACAGATGCTGTAATTCCTCAAGACTCCCCAGAAGAATTCCTAAGCCTTTTCTTTTGTGTTTTCTTTCAACTCTCAAGCATAAGTGAGAGAAAGAGAGAGAGAGATCGTGAGAGAGATGAGTGAGAAAGTTGAACCTTCCTTCAGTTTCTAGTTACCTCTACTTCTCTAAGTTATTGAGTATATCCTAAGACTTACTGAGCTCATCCCCAGCTTAAGCAAATGACCCCCATGCCCCTCTAAACTTACTAATCTTCCAAGGGCAGTTAAAGGGTAAGATAGTCATTTCGCTCCCAGTTCCCACTAATTCCTCGAGTGTTCCTACTATCAACCAATCAACCCTGTCATGTCCCATTTAATAACTAAATACCTATTCAATATCCAATAAATCCAAAAATATTCTCCAATTTCCCGAAAATACCCCTAGGCTCCCATCGAGCCGGGTATTAAACCCTGATTTGACTATTTTGATAATCCACTCACTAGGACCGCCTCGAGCCATATACTACAAATATATCCACATTATAATGTGGTCTCAACAATTTATCACATACAATCACATTTATGCCCTTAACGGGCCAAAATCACATATATGCCCTTATAAGCTATAAAGGCCCACATGCATATCACATAACCATACAATCATATTAATCATGAACGCCACATAATCATGCATTTTAACCATTTAATCACACATATACCAATTATGCCCTCCTGACACACTAATCAAGGCCCTTAAGCCTTATTAGTGATTTTGGGTCGTTATAACTATTCCCTCCTATTGAGAATTTCATCATCGAAACTTACCTGAATAACTAAGGATACTGATCCCGCATCGCTGACTCAAGCTCCCATGTCGCTTCCTCGACCCTGCTATTTGTAATGCCCCAAAATCCCTAATGCGGTTTAATGGTTGGATTAGTAGGCCGGGACGGCCATAATTGTTTTATTGTGCCATTAAACTACATATGCATGTTTATGTGAATTATATTATAATATGATGTTAAATTCATGCATGTGGGTTCACATTTCATCATAGAGGTATTTTGGTAATTTGGTCAGTTGAGGGCGTAATTGTATAGTTGTATGCATGTCAGTGAACTATTGTTGAGGCCACATTATAATGTGGATTTGTTCAAGCTATTTGGCATGAGACGATCTTTGAGTGCAAATTGGCGGTTTAGTCATAACGGGAGTAAGTTCAGGGCTCGGGGTGAGTCTCGGGGTGATTTAATGATTAGAGCGTTGTCGGGAATTAAAAAGTAACGAGATATGAATTATTGGTATTTGAGAATATCGAGAATAGTAGAAATTGAAGGGTGTTAATTATGATTAACGAAATAGGTGGAAAATGACAGATTTACCCTTGGGAGTCTTTAGAAACCTTTAAGTGACCAAGGACAAAAAGGTCATTTCACCTTAAGATCTATATAAGCCATTGAAGGCTGTAGAAGGTTGGCAAAACAGAGCATAGACATATCTCTCCCATACCTCTTTTCTCTCCCTTTTTCTTTTGAATTTTTGAGTTGTTCTTGAGGATTCAAGCTAGGTAAGTGGATCTTGAGGGCTTAGGATTGTGTTCCACCATTGAAGAGGACCCTAATCTGAGCTTGAGGTAAGTTTCTAGCCATTAAAACTCTAGCTTTGCCCTATTTTTGGTTTAGTTTTCAGCTTGGTTTTCTAAATTGGTTAAGGGGTTTTGATGGGAGTTTTTGGCTAAGGTTACTTGGACCGACCTCAAGTTCGATGAAAACTAAAAAGTGTCTGTCTAGCCTAAGGGTAGTCACTTAGAGCCAGGGCCAGAGAGCCCCAGCGACAGTTTGGTCACATGGCTATGGGTGTTGAGCCCGGGGTGACTTACCCAGTGTTAAAGTAAATGATTAAGAGAGTATTAATTAGGTTCTATTTACTATAATAGGTGATTAGTCTAAATTTGTATTATGTGCATAGGACACGTGTTGTGTGGTCCCTCACAATTCAGATATATATGCTCTTGTACTCTCATTTTCTTTTTCAAGGAATATACAACAGAAATCAATTCATTCTTCATGTTTGTCATGGTATCAGAGCCTTAAACAGTTCTAAATGGCCTCTGCAACCAGCCCTCACGATTCATCCTCTGTCTCCCACAGAGAGACCACCCCTGTCCCACCTGTTACAAATGTTTCTTCCTTGTCGACCATGGCCCCCATGGCCGCTATCTCTGCCCTTTCACCTCCCACCTTACCCTCTCTTCCATCTGTAAATCAACCTATTGCTGTCAAGCTTGATGAGCACAAATTTTTTGTTTGGCAAAACCAAATGCTCAATATCATCATTGCTAATGGTTTAGAGAATTTCGTCAATGGAACTCGTCCCTGCCCTGTTCCGAATGCTTCCAACCCAGCTGGCCCAGTCAATCTGAATGTTCAAACATGGCACCGGTACAACCGACTAGTGATGAGCTGGATTTGTACCTCCATCAATGAATCTATGCTTGGCCAAATCATTGGCTATCACACACCTGCTAAGATTTGGCTTCCCCTTGAGCAAATCTATGCCGTTGCTTCTCTTTCCCGGATTTCCGAGATTCGTACCCAGCTTCAGACTATTAAGAAGGATGGTCTTACTGCTTTTGCGTATATTCAAAAGTTCTGAGGTCTCTGTAACATCTTGGCCTTGAGGGGTGAACCAGTTTCTTACACAGAACAACTTCTCTATTTTCTCAATGGCCTGGGTCGGGAATATAATGCTTATGTTTCTCCCATCCAAGCTCGATCTGATAAGCCTACCATGGAGGAGGTCTTTAGCTTCTTACTCAACTTTGAGGCCCGCATCAATCGTCAAAACGTGGTGGATACCCTAAGCTCCCTTCATGCCAACTTTACCAATTTAGCTCTCCATAAACCCAAACCTAAACCCCATCCCACTTATCAGCCTCCACCTCACTCCTCCTCTACTTCTCGCCCATACACCTCTTCTTCTCACCCCACTTCTCGCCAGCCACATGCCTGGTCTCCTTCTCTACATCCATCCTCCTCCCGTCATCCTCCCTCCACTCTCCCCACCAACCGTCCTCACTGCCAGATCTGTCTCAAAGTTGGCCACACCGCCAATGTGTGTTATCATAGACAGAATCTTACCTATCAGCCACCCCCTAACCCGATGCGCCTTTCAATGCCCATCTCTCTCAGCATATCTCTGGTTCTTCTTCGGGCACTGCCCCTCCCACTACCTCCACTGTTGCCAATCTCTCCTCAAATCTGGCTTGGTAATTGGATTCAGGTGCATCTCATCATTTCACACCTGACTTGAATGTTCTTGAGGGGACTCAGCCATATACTGGTTCTGAACAGGTGACCGTGGGTACTGGTAAGGGTGCTTGCATTCTCGTGTTGGTTTTGCTACTCTACCTGCCTATAATTCTGCGTTAAAATTATCTCGTGTCTATCATTCACCAGCTTTCTCAAACAATCGTCTTAGTGTTTCACTGCTTTGTGCTGATAACCATGCTTTCGTTGAATTTCACCCCCATTGTTTTTATGTGAAAAATCAGGTCACCAAAAAAATTCTTCTCACTGGTCATCTTGATAATGGCATTTACCGAGTCTCCAATCCAGCGTCTCCAGTCTCATCTCCCTTGTTTCATCTATTTTATGCCTCAACTTTGGATCCTAATCTGTGGCACTCCCGTTTGGGTCATCCAACACGTGATGTTACTTGTCATGTTTTTTCTTCTTGTAATCTTTCAGTTCCTAGGAAGTTTGCTTTTCATTTCTGTAAAGATTTTCATTAAGCTAAGGCTCATAGGTTGCCTTTTCCTGTATCTGTATCTAGGGCCTCAAAACTCTTTGAATTAATACATAGCGACTTATGGGGTCCTTCCCCTATGTGTTCCATATCTGGTGTTCGTTATTTCATTTTGTTCATTGACGACTTCTCTCGTTTTACTTGGTTATATCTTCTTAAAACCAAGGATGAAGCATTTTCTGCATTTCTCACCTTTCAAAGAATGGTCTCCACCCAGTTTACAACCAATATTCAGTGGGTGCGTACCGATTGGGGAGGTGAGTTTCGCTCACTTACCTCTCCTTTTACTCAGCATGGTATCCTTCATGAGTTGTCTTGTCCATATACCCCCCAGCAGAATGGGCGTGTTGAACGAAAAAACCGACATATTGTCGATAAGGGGCTTGCCTTAATGGATCATGCCTCGGTTCCTCTTGAGTATTGGCCATATGCCTTCACCGTTGCTTCCTATTTAATTAAACGTCTCCCCACTCGGGTTCTCCAAATGCAATGTCCTTATTCTATTTTGTGTCACAAGCCACCCCAATACACTCACTTACGAGTGTTTGGCTGTGAGTGTTACCCTTTACTCCGGCCTTATAATGTCCACAAACTTGAGCTTCGTTCTCAGTCTTGTGTCTTTCTTGGCTACAGTAGCCATCACAAGGGTTATCTCTGTTTGCATCGGGCCACAAGCTGTTTATATGTTACCCGTCATGTTGTTTTCAATGAACACAACTTCCCTTTTCAGCAGGCTTCCATTCCTACCTCACCTTCTCCAGCCTACACAGTTATCAATTCTCTTCCATTTGTCCCTCCTCCACCTCCCACTTCCTCTACCTCGTCTTTATCTGTCTCTCCTCCTTGTCCACCCCTTTCGGTCAGTGAATCCTCTCATGTTAGCCCCTCTCCTTCCTCATCCGCTCCATTGCTCTCTCCTCTTCTCTCCACACCTGTGTCATCATCCCCTGCTGCTACTCAGATCCCACATAATGTTCATCCCATGGTAACCCGTGCCAAACATGGTATTTTCAAACCTAGAGCATTTCATGGCACCCTTGCTAGTATTCCAGTTGAACCATCCTCATTTTCCAAAGTTGTTAAACATGTTGAATGGCGTAATGCCATGAACCAAGAGATGTTGGCTCTCCACTCACAAGGTACTTGGATACTTGTTCCTCCTCCTTTGGATGCCAAGATAGTAGGTTGCAACTGGGTTTACTGTGTTAAACTCATTCCGGATGGCACAGTCTCAAGATATAAGGCCTGTTTAGTGGCCAAAGGGTATCATCAAACTCACGGCATTGACTTTCATGACACCTTCAGCCCAGTGATTAAACCCACTACGATCTGCCTCATCCTTAGCCTCGTTGCTTCTTGTCATTGGGACATTAAACAGTTAGATGTCCATAACACTTTCCTCCCTGGCGATATCACAGAAACTATTTACATGAGTCAGCCTCAAGGGTTCGTTGACAAGACTTGGCCTCATCATCTTTGTCTTTTGCAGAAGTCTCTCTATGGTCTCCGCCAATCCCCAAGGGCATAGTTTACTAAGCTAAGCACAACTCTCTGTCAGGGGTTTCCACGCATCTAAGGCCGATTCCTCCATGTTTCTTTATGTCTCGGGTTCTACTATGCTCATTGTTCTAGTATATGTGGACGATATTATCTTGACTGGTTCCTGCAACTCTTCTATTGCTGCCTTGTTGGGTTACTTAAAGTCTCAGTTTGCCATAAAGGACCTTGGCCCACTCCATTTTTTTCTTGGCTTAGAAGTGCATCGTTCTTCTGCTGGAATTCATTTGAGTTAGACAAAGTATTTTTGGGACATTCTCTCCAAAACAGGCATGTTGGATTCCAAACCTTTATCCACTCCTATTGCCTTGGACTCAATCTCTCTTCACGATGGTCATCCTTTGTCCTCAGCTACAGAGTATCAGAGCATTGTGGAAGCTCTACAATATGGTACACTAACACGACCAGATATAGCATTTGCTATCAACAAGTTATGTCAGTTTATGCACTCCCCTACGAACGTTCACATGCAGGCTGCAAAAAGGGTGCTGCAATACATCAAGGGAACCGGTCATCTAGGCTTACTCTTGCAACCCGATACTTCTCACACCTTACATGTTTATACTGATGCGGATTGGACCTCATGCCCGGATGATAGGCACAGCACTAGTGCCTATTGCTTGTTCCTTGGCTCCAACCTCATCTCTTGGTCGTCTTCCAAGCAAAAGGTCGTTTCTCACTCTAGCACAGAATCTGAATATCGCGCATTGGCCAATGGAGCTGCCGAAGCATCCTGGATTCAGTCTCTTCTTTCTGAGTTGGGTCTTCCTCTGCCTCAACCACCAATGCTTTATTGTGACAACTTGAGTATGCTTCACCTTGACTCTAATCCAGTCTTTCATGCTCATACAAAACATGTCGAATTGGACTATCATTTTGTTCACGAACGTGTCCTTTGCAAGTCTCTGCTTCTCGCTTTTACATCTTCTACTGAACAATTGGCTGACTATTTAACTAAACCCCTTGTTACTCACCAGTTTCAGGAGCTGCGTACCAAACTCACTGTGCTGCCTCGCCCAATGAGTTTGAGGGGGATGTTAAAGTAAATGATTAAGAGAGTATTAATTAGGTTCTATTTAATAGGTGATTAGTCTAAAGTTGTATTATGTGCAGAGGACACGTGCTGTGTGGTCCCTCAAAATTCAGATATATATGCTTTTTTACTCTCATTTTCTTCTTCAAGGAATATACAATAGAATTCAATTCCTTCTTCACGTCTGTCACCCAGCAGTCACTCATTTGATTGGAGCCAGGGCCAGAAGGTCCAAGTGACTGAATTGTCACATGGCTATGGGTGCCGAGCCGGGTAGTGACTTGTTTGTCAGTCACTCATTATGGTTTACCAGAACCTCAAGTGTTAAATCACTCATATGATTAGAGCTATACACTCCTTCATGGTTAACATAACCACTAAGTGATAATCAATCATCTAATTAGAGCTATACACTCATTCATGGTTAACGTAACCACTAAGTAATATTCTCTAATCTGTTCAGGGTTATAAGCTTTGTATGATTATAATTATCATCATTTGATAATATTTATATGTAGTATTGAGTTTTCTTGCTGGACTTTAGCTCATGGGTGCTATGTGGTGCAGGTAAAGGGAAAGAAAAGCTCACCCAGCCTTGAGTGGAGAGTTTAGGGGGTGATGTGTACATATGCGGCCGCTTGACCACCATGACCAAGGAGTTTCCTGGAGGAACTAGGGAGTTTACCCTATTTTTGCCGCTTAGGTCGGCGGGTTGTAAATTTTAAACTGTAATGACTATTTTGGATTATAAATAACTTGTAAACGTTCTTATGGGCCCATGAACAATTTTATGTTTAAAATAAAATAAATCATTTCATTTTGATTGGTTTTTCACCTTGACCTATTAATAACAGCTAGATGCACGTTTATAACCAAAGAACTGGATTAGCGAGTTATGCACGGTTCAAAGTTCACAGTAATGGTCTTGGAGTAACCAGAGCATTACACTATTCCTCCATGATACTTTGACTAGAGGAATCGTCACTACAAGAAAAAATGCTTCTAATAACACCGAAAATGTGTTATCAAAACATACGATAACACTTTCTGATGTGTTAAGACCGACTATGTTATCGTAGGTCAGGGTACTTTACATAACACTTTATCAGTGTTATACAGATGTGTTATTGTAACGATAACACAATTTATGTGTTATTTTAATATATAGATAAGTGTTTAATTATGTTATTTATAGTCGATTATATTACTTTTTTTGTGTTATCACTTTAGTATAACACTTTTTATGTGTTCTACTATACTTTAGTATAACACATTTTTTGTGTTCTACTACACTTTAGTATAACACATTTTTTGTATTATACTACACTTTAGTATAACACATGTGTTATATTAGCTTAGAGAAACATAATCTTTTTTTACTTACACAAAACTAGGAAAACAAATATGGAAGTTGAAGCCAAATAAGGTAGCATAAATAGATTTTTATTAATTACTCAAATGTAATTACAATATTTAGTCTACTAGTCTAGGCTTAAGAAATCATATTACAACATAATTTATGCCCAATTCAGATTCCTTTATCACTAAATACAAAACAAGAAATGTATACAAAAATTAGTGAAATACATTCTTCCATTCTAAAGGCCTCAACTACAAATGTTGTCAAGAATTGCTCCAAAGAAATCATCTCAATATACCTGCACATTGTAAAAAAAAAAAAGTCCTTTTATTATTAAGAACATAAGACTTAAGCTAGTTTCCACCTGTAAGCATATAAAGTTTAAATTAAATTTGTAATAACTCCAAAACTTGACGAAACAGCAGGGTATAGCAAGATGTACTACCATGCAAAACAACGACTGAAGCAACAAAACATGCAACGTAAAACAAGGCTTGTGAAATGTATCAAGATAATAAATATATCATTCTCAATGATCAAAAAGTATGTGAGGAAGAATTGATTCCAGAACTCTAAATTCTGTCAATATATCCCCAAAAAAATTAAAGAATAAAAACAGAATCACACTTTGACTTCTTATACAACAAAATCACAAAGAAAAACAATAAAATAAAAAATCAAACATGACAAGAATCGATGTTTTGAGGAGACGGTTTCTGGTATGTCTTAAATTTCTGTTTCCTGTTTGTGTTCTAAACTCTTGGCTTTAGTGTCAAGTTTATGATTTTTGAAGAAAAGGTCTATATATGATATAGAAGAACTCAATCATACTTTATGCTTAATCATTCAACTTTAGTTGCAAGCCAGAAGCAAAAGAAAATCTATTTCATTTTCTGCCATCTGTTTCTTGTATGCATAACGTTATGTGCTATACTAATTTAGGCATATAAGGTCTAGTACTATGCTCAAAATTACTCTCAATAACTTAACTAAACTTACTGATTTAACTAAATTATATATATATATAAGGTCTAGTGCTAAGATTAAAGTATGTGCTATACTTACTAATGGTGACTTTGTACTGTACAGGCATTACAGTCTCAGACCCCAAATGAAACTCTAAAAGCTCCAAACCAGAGTATAAACAGTCAACTAGAAAAAATTGAAGAAAGACATTTTCCCAAGTTAACAGTTAGAAAAAGAATATTAATTACATACTAGCCAGTTATCCATGAAGCAAATGGTGACCATTTTGGGCCAGCAAGCTTGGTACTCCAATAGTAGAGACCCCCTGAAGTAGAAGTAGAACAGAAGCTAGATACTAAAAATCAAACACAAAATTTTGAGTTTACTAAACATTGTTTATAATTAGTCATCCAACATAAAAGTTGAAAATTGCAGAAGTGAAAGAAGCTATAAAAACAGAGGAAACCAAAGCACGTGCATATCTAGAATTATCAAAGGAAGAACAACATCAGAAGCAAACCTAAATGTACCATCAGAAGCAAGAGAAATGGTAGACATAACAACATCAATAAAACTAGAAGCAGAACAGAACAAGTCTGGATTTCCTTTTCTAGCTAATTACTGCAACAAGCTATGAATTCAATTGTTCACATGCTTAATAGCCACTCTATCAGTACTCTTGCAGTACCCTCAAAACCAAAGTGTAGGAAGTCATAAGACTAATAAATAAATCTAAAAAACAAAATCCACAAATTGAAAAACTATACAGAAACCAAAAATAAAAAATCTTACTCAAGAAGCGATAATGAGAGGTTGGACTGTCCAAAAGAAGGCTGAACTATCTAAGTTCTATGTTATTACTATGAAATGATTCTTAAAATATACATGGTTAAATTAACTAAAACTTATCATGGTTCTTATCATGCATTACTTTTATAGATAAAAAATGTATAAAAATTATTTTTATTATACAAAATGCAGAGCACAATATACTGATTGGAAAAAAAACCATGATAATATAAATGATTAGTGTCATTGCAGGCCTGTAGTGTAGTGCCAAAGAGATCCTCTAATATAAATAGTATATGGTTCTTCTAGTATTATATAAGAGATCCTTGGGAGTATATGACACACATCAAGACTAGGTCCACATCAAGTTAATATAATACATATTTGGTAAAAAAAAAATACACAAAGTACCCAATCTGCCTTGAATTTCTCGTGATTGTTTAAAATACCTTTTTTAATCAAACATTCTGAAGTTAAAAATTGATATTGCTACTATAACCCACCAGATAATTGTTGTTAAAAAAAATTAGCATCTAATTCATTATATACAGAAAGAAATATCAAGTATGCAGCCAGAAAAAACTGGTGCATACAGGGTGGCATGCTTTACTAGACTATATGATCACAATTATCTTCTTCTACATATCCATGGAATTTGAGATGGCCCAAATCAGCAATGCATATATACATACATGTAACATTCATCTAATGAGGAAAAAAGATATAATTTCTAATATAAACAAGAAAAGAAAAATCACAAAGAAAAGAAAAACAGAAAATTGAACGAAATGATACAAAACCCCAGTACCTTAACAGAGGAAACCTGATCAATATTTGCAAGTACATCAATGGAGCATTCAAAAAGTCTGTGCATCGAGTCCTGCTCAAGTTCTTCCGTCTACAACAATAATTATCTAGTTTTAGTTTTGTAGTGATAACTGGATGTATAAATTTATAGCCTGGTAGTACGAGGATAGATCACCAAATACCTTATAACCAGCATAAAGAGCATAAACAGCTCCAGGCAACAGCACAACCATGTGCTCATTTAAAATGGAAGACTCATGCATGTAAACAAACCAGTTAATATAACAATGAAGTTAATATAAAGCAGTCAATCTTAAGGTTTGTAACAACAAAATCTATCAGGATAAAAATCCAAATGTGTACCTCATTTAAAGAGGAAGAATGCTAGAAACTTCTGCCAATTCACTATCATAAAGAGACGAGAACCATTGATGAGTCAAGAAAATGCGTATAAAATGCAGCAGACTTGAAAATTTCATAAAAACAAAAAACATATAATACATCAAGTAGTAGTCTTATGAAGCACCATTGCCTCCACCGTCACAAAGATAGACTCTTTTCCAATTGGATCAAAATTGTCTAATCTTACCAAACACGCCATAAGTTATACTTACCTTGCTGGTCGTTAAAGCTTATTAAAAAGTACAAAAATTTAATGAGCTCGAAGAGAGGACCAAAATGAAAACTCACCTCAACTAACCCAAAAACTTTCTTGCAAGTAAATTTTTCTTCATATAAATGCATAAAATTATGAATAATTTATTTTTTCCAGACCAAGAAACGAAATTATTTAATTATGTAGAGTTCCTTTAATAAGAACTCCACTAATCCTATGTGTTGTTGTTACATACAAATACAATGCTAATCTACACTAGAAGCAAAATGGTGGTAAGGTTCAATTTTTGCACCTAATATCTATTATTTTGTAGCTCAGTTGTCCTTGCAATTTATTGAGTAGTTGGAAGAGGACAATCGGGACTGTGACTGAAAAAAACAAGAAAATGCATACCAAAACAGTGATAACGATACCAAAACAAGAAAAAAAACAAGAACAACCAGTCTTTAAAATATTGACCTCTAATGTGTAGAACTATATTAAACTTGGCAAATCAAACTAAAGGCCTTACCTCAAGGAACCATTAGAGGCAGTATCAAGAATATTTGTATTTAAAGCCACATCAAATAAATTTGCCTTAACAGCTGCTGCAGAAACATATCAAGGGTAACTGACCAAAAAAAAAACAATGTAAAAGTCATCATAATCAGAAGCAAGGCTTCGGGCTATCAAACAATTTAAAATGGTCTGGTGTGTTCCAGCAAACTGTCTAGGTGCTTTTTGTTTCAGGTGAGTGGCTCAAAGGCGAAGAAGACTCTTTGGCAGATTGTAGTAACAGCTATCTGTTGGGTTATTTGACTAAAGAAGAATAAGAAAATCTTTGAGGAAATGGGAAACAGGGTGGAGAAATTTGGCTTGGTTTTGCATAGTGTTAATCCTGTTACTTTTTATTTCATTTATGTTTTTGAATGCATTCTTATACTAGTTTGATTTGGAGCAAATGTGAATTCAAATTTTTGTTAGCTGAAATTAACAAAGTAGTGCAGTATTATAAATAACTAGCTTTAAAATAAAACAAAACAACGTCCCAATCAAGAAAACTAGCTTTCAATACTTATAAATATTAAGATTTTGAAATTTTCGTTAGTCTCTAGCCAAATCAAAACTCATTCTAATAGCAAAACTTTCAATTAAAAGTGTACTTTCAATTATGAATTAACAATCACTTTTACTTATTTGTCTATATCATAATTTTTATGTAATAACTATTTGGAATGGATTGGTTTCAAATTTTCATTTCTTATCATCATTTTCATTCTTTTTATTGTAGACTAACATGAACTAACTGCAAGAATAATTTAATCAACAATTTACTCTAAAAATTACATATATTCCTAATTTTAAATATATAGTATATACCCAAGTAAAATACTTCATTGCAGATCATTAGCATGGTATACATATTCTTCAGTGATTAGGAATTTAGTCTTTTCATCACTATATATATATGGTATAAGTATAAATTAGGAGTTAATAAATATCAACACATAGTTTAATCAACAAAAAAATTACTTGCACTCTTTTTTCTTCTATTTTATTTCAATAGATAAACAATAATCTACTAGCTGAAATGATCAGCACAACATGAGTATTTATCATAAACCCAATAAAAAATAATAGCAAATGACAAACTCACAATGAAAAGAAATCACTCCAAATCATGCAAATAAGAATCACAGATTAATGAATCGAGTAAAACATACATCTAAGTCAAATTATGCTGCTTTTTCTCCAATTTATATTTAATGTCTCATTCTCTTTTTTACACAGGAAGCAAAATTAGATACAAACATGTAGGAAGAGAAAAAAGATACCAAGTTTGGTTAGGCAAACCCCATGGAAAATTTAAAGCCAGGAGTGGTCCAACAAGAAAACCCAAAACCCATTATCCCACATATATTAGGAAATCAAATCCTATTTTTTCCCCACCAAAAAAAGTCCAGAAAAAAGAAGAAAAACCCAAAACAACAAAATTTACAATAGTGTAGAAATGAATCTCAAGTGAAGCTTAATAACATATATGTTGTGCTGTACATATGTTGTACAAATAAAATGTGAAAACAAAGCCATAGAATCACTATATATATATATATATACATCTTACAATCAAGTGACTTATCACCCCAAAACAATTAAGTCAATTTTCTTTTCTATTTTCAAGTAAAAGAAATTTGTACACATGTTGTGCTAATAAAATGTGAAAATTAATCAAGAAAAATACTTAAGAATTTATTTAGGATCCATAGATTAATGGTAGATAATATATACTACGGAAAGAATTTATTTAGGGATTTAAAAAAAATAAAAAAAAAGAGAGATAGTGATTTTGGGATTTCGAAATACTCATTAACTAAACCAAATCAAAATTAAGAGAAGTGTGTGCTTCTGTTTTGGATTTTGAAATCATGAAATATACATATATATAAATTATAGACTAAAGATCCTAAAAAGAGAAAGCATCATTTCGAAAGCCATCTAAATTAGTTATTTGCAGCAGCATCAGAACCAGACCACCAACACAAGACATTATGATTATAAAAGAAAAAAAAATACAATACCACCAACACTAGTTAATAATTAATACCTTGGCCAAGCTTAAACTTGAGAGGAATCCTCTATAATGGCTGGAATTGAACTTAGTCCCATCAAGCACAGTTCCAGTGTAATGAGGCGCTACACTAGTAGAAACCTAATAAAATTAGAAAAAATTACAATGCTACTAAATGCAATGCTACAGTGCACACACCACCAAAAAAAAAAAATAAAGAAACAAAACAGCAATAGCAAAATTAATCAGCAATAGCAACATCAAATGTCAAAATAAAGTTACATATTGTATTGTACTAAGATAAATACACTTGAATAATAAAAAAATAGGAAAAAAAAAGTATTAAGCATGCTTACGTGTCCAAGAATAAATCTGCTAAAGCACTGCGCTTGATATGTTCACCCTTCATGGCAACATCTGTGAAAATAATCTGATCTGGTTGTACACCTCTTTGAACAGCATCTGGAACACCAATAGTTTATCAGTTACTAATTTATCTTTCCTTTGTAAGATAAATACCCATCACTACATTATGAAATATAAATAACAAAGAAGAATTCAAATATTATGCATGTAAATGATTTCTGTAAATGACATAACAGAAAGCTGATTCTCTAAATTTAGCAGAACCAAGACTCATTCTTCATTGTATAGAAACTTTGGTACTACATAAGAAAACAGACATCCCAGGTATGTTTTGGAATGATACTCAAAAACTATAACATAAGTTGACATGTTTTTTTTTCTTTTGGGGGAAAGTAGAGAACAGTGCGATAACCAATCGCACACGGTATCTTGATTCTATATATTTATTTTGCATATAAATGGTTTATAGAGTCCAGTTACCACACCAAAGGGGGGACAGAATATGATGTATAGTATATAAATTAATAAAGTAAGAATTATTACGTTCGTGCTCGCCCCATTTGCCATCAGAAGGAGCTTTGTACAACATCCTGCCTAGTGGGGTAAATTGATCAACTAGCACATCTTCAGCAGGAATACCCAATTCATCTAACAGCTTCCTCTGTGCGGCATTCCTTGCTCCTGGTGATTTAAAAAGATAATAATCAGATTTAGAAGACATAAGCTTTGAATGGATAGCCAAATATCTACTCTGCAGAAATATATTACCAAGGGCCTCCTCGGCGATAAGCTCAGATTCACGGTAGAGTGGATGGCTGCAACAGGTGTTTGTCCACACAAGGGGAAACATTACCTTTGTTGCAGAACGTTGTTGTACAGATAAAAAGACAGAATATCATATCTTGAGACTTATGTTATCGAATAGATGTGCACAACAGATACGAATTGGCCTTCAATATAACTAGCCACACACAAGACGTTTTGGGAAAAGGGAAAAAACATAGAAAACAAGAAAAGATATGTAGACATGGTCATGAGTGCATGAAATTTCAGGAATATAGAAAACTAAAATGGGAAATAGAATATGACACAATTATTCAATTTATGCCCTCCTAATAGATAGGCTAGATCTTGACTTGGTTCTTCACATGACACTTATTACTATAAATGTAAGCACCTAGGAGGGCAGTTCAAACAGTCAGGTCTGTTGTTTGCCCCACAAGATCTAAGGTTCAGGTACCTAATTGGCAAATCATATAGCTTGATGTCCCTAAAATATTGTAAGCAATACCTGAAGAAGCAACTCGTATTTCGAGTTGAACAAAAACACACTGAAAGCCCTGTGTAGCAAATTTTCCTTTTCAATCTTTTCCATCAAGTGACCTACAGGGTACAAAAGCATTAGCAAACCACAGAGGTCTAGCTGATCCAACAGAATGAACATGATCTATATACAAAATATATGATTTGAACATGTAGTAGAATGCCCAAAACATGAATAAACAGTTCATTTCCATAACATGAAGGTATCCAAAATCAAAAGAGCGTATAAGATTTAGGAAGGATAAAAAGCCTTGGAGTATGCAAAATGCAAAGTACCATAAAGACGTGACATAATACCCAAAAAGAATTGTGCAGATCAAATTTTACTTACAATTATATTTTGTATCATGACCAACAACCTGGTCATTCTCATCCACTAAAATGCATCTACAGAAAGTTCACATAAAGAAACATAATCAGCTCCAGTACAACACAAAGAAAGATATGTAGACCAATATACCAAACAGCAATGCTATTTTTGTAACAGTATACCAATATTTTAAACAAACTGATTTCTTGACTCTTCCTTTCGATAGAAAATTATACACAGGAACAATGTTAGAACAAACAAGTAAAAAGCCAAGGATTTTTGAGATGTGAGATTAGCTTATGGGACACAGTAACAATAAAAATGAGATAGTAATTATCATAATATTGTACAAATTAAAGGCACCAAAATTACATTTTTCGTGGGTCAAATTTTGTGATCAATATATGCAAGGATAGTGAAATAAAGAATTTGATCACTTGATTGTAGAGTGCAGAACAATAAAGTAACAGATCTCATAAATTACTATAAAGTAAAAAACAGTTTAGAATCACAAAAGAATACAAGATTTTGATCCCTAGTAGAAAAGTTTTTGGTCACAACAAACCAAGTATTAATGATACAATAAGAAATATTACTAACTATCCCTAATGAAAATAGAACATAGAAATTTCAAGGTAAAACCAAATCAATTAACAGCAAAACCCACTTACAAATATCCAAAATAAAACAGAAGCTACAACAAAAGAGCTCCATACCGTTTCCTTCAAGGTCTCTAGGGGTTCACTCCGTTTGAAGCCAAAACATGGGGAAAAGTGACATAAGAGGGAAGTCGAGTGGACTTCACTCCTTCAATTTGACTGCACAGAGCAAGATACGAGAGCCATTTAAACAAAAAGAAATAAATAAATTGCTTTACAATAATAAAAAAAATACACAAACCAGGAATTGAACACCCATGGCACCCCGTCGCACCACCATCTCCAGCCCACGCCACCCAATCGACGTCGACTATAAAACAGAATGAGAGAGAGAGAGAGAGAGAGAGAGAGAGAGAGAGAGAGAGAGAGATCTTTACCTACACCAACGAGTCTCCGGGTCCACGTCGTCGAGCCTCCGGCAGTCCTGCTGAGCCTCTGTCAGCCCCGTCGACCTCCATCGTGGTTGAAGCCTCGTATATCCCCTTGCCGTCGTAGTTGAGGGAGCAGGAGAGAGAGAGAGAGAAGGAGAAGGATTAAGGAAGAGTGAGTGAGGAGACCGGCTTAGAGACAGGGTTTTTAGATTAGAGGAAAAAAAACGAGAGCTTTGGGTTTAGGTCTAGAGAATAGAACGGGCCACTTAACAATTTCATAGCCTGCCTTTTTTTTAACTTTCATTTTATTTACCGCTTTTATTTTTACATTAGATATTATAATACTTTTTTAATAAACTTATATTTATGTGTTATGGAATGGGGTATTTGGTGTAGTGCGTCTTGTTCCGTAGAACCTTATCTTTCCTATTGAAGACCTAAACTGGTCGCTCCTCATAAGAAAAATCTGTCCGCAATTCTAAATCTTTATACTTCAACGCATGAGTCGTATCTGAGATGTACTTCCGAAGCATAGAAATGCAGAATATGCCATGAACTCCTGACAATGCTGGTGGCAGTGCCAATCTATAGGCCACCTGCCCGATCTTCTCCAGAATCTCAAAAAGTCCAATGAATAAAGGGTTCAACTTGCCCTTTTTCCCAAACCGTATCAGCCCTCGCAATGGTGAGACTCACAAAAACACGTGGTCACCTACCTGGAACTCCATGTTCCTACGCTTAGGATCAACGTAGCTTTTTTGTCTGCTCTATGAAGCGATCATTCGAGCTCGGATCTTCTCAATAGCCTCATTAGTCCTTTGAACCATGTCCGGTCCCAAATACTTCCTCTCACCTATCGCATCCCAATGAATGGGTGATCTACACTTTCTTCCATATAACATCTCATATGGAGCTACTGCAATCGTTGATTGGTAATTGTTGTTGTACGAAAATTCAATCAACGGGAGATACTTACTCCAAGACCCCTTGAAGTCTATCACACATGCCCTGAGCATGTCCTCCAAAACCTTAATCGTCCTCTCAGACTGTCCATCGGTCTGAGGATGAAAGGTCGTACTGAACTTCAGCTGAGTTCCCATTGCCTTTTGTAAACCACCCCAAAACTTTGAGGTAAATATAGGATCCCAGTCTGACACTATGGACTTGGGAACCCCATGGAGACGTACAATCTCCCTCACGTACAGCTCCGCATACTAATCCACAGTACAGGTCATCTTCACTGGCAGAGAGTGAGCTGACTTAGTGTATTTTATCTACTATCACCCACACCGAGTCACGAAGCCCTGCTGTCCTGGGTAAACCTCCCACAAAATCCATCATAATATCCTCCCATTTCCACTCAGGAATACCCAAAGGTTGTAGCGACCCCGTTGGTCGCTGATGCTCAGCCTTCACCTGCTGACAGGTCAAACACTTGGCCATGTACTCCACTACATCCTTCTTCATCCCAAGCCACCAATACAACATCCATAGATCCTGAAACATCTTCGTGGTGCCTGGATGGAGTAAGTATGGTGTAGTATGGGATTCATTATAATCCCTCTATCAGTCAGGACACAGATCCAATCCTTATACCGTAGTAACCCTGTCTCTAAAATGGAATAGTCCTTAGCCACTCCAATTAAGACATTACCTCTAACTTCCTGTAACTGTGCATCTACCAACTGACCCTCTTTTATCCTCTCCAGAAGGGTTGACTGTAAAGTGATATTGTCCAACCGGCCCACAACCAATTCTATCCTCGCTCTTAACATCTCTTCTACCAACTCTCTCAATATCTGTGCAGAGCTAAACAACTGTCCCAAGCCCCTCTAGCTTAACGCATCCGCTACTACGTTGGCTTTCCCTGGTGGTAAATGATGTCGCAATCATAGTCCTTCATCAACTCTAGCCAATGCCTCTGCCTCATATTCAGATCCTTCTAGGTGAAGAAATACTTCAAACTCTTATGATCGGTGTATATCTCACACTTCTCCTCATACAGATAATTTCGCCACACCTTCAGTGCGAATACCACCGCTGCCAATTCCAGAGCATGGGTAGGATATCGCTACTCATACTCCTTCAGTTGTCATGATGCATAAGCGATAACCTTCTCATTCTTCATCAACACACATCCCAAACCCAACCTCGATGCATCACAGTATACGATACACTTTCCTCCCTCCGAAGGAAGACTCAATACCGGAGCAGTAAACAGTCATTGCTTCAACTCCTGGAAGCTATTCTCACACTTGTCTGACTAGACAAACATCAGATTCTTCCGTGTCAAATATGTCATCGGTACAACAATCTTTGAGAACCCTTCTACGAACTGTCTATAATATCTTGATAATCCAAGAAAACTCCTAACCTCTAGGGCGTTCTTTGGCCTTGTCCAATCTCTCACTACCTCTATCTTAGCTGGATCTACCTTAATCCTATCTTCACCAAAAATATGTCCAAGGAATGTCACTCCTGGTAGCCAAAACTCACACTTCTTAAATTTGGCATACAATCGATGCTCCCTCAATCTCTGCAAGACTTGTCGGATATGCTATTCATGTTCTGCCTCTAAATTGGAGTAAACCAAGATGTCATCGATGAAGACAATCATAAACTGATCCTAGAAATCCTTGAACACCCTGTTCATCAAGTCCATAAATGCTGCTGGGGCATTGGTCAAATAAAATCACATGACCAGAAACTCATAATACCCATACCTCATTCGGAAGGTCGTCTTCGGTATATCCTCGCCCTTGA
This sequence comes from Humulus lupulus, assembly GCF_963169125.1. Classification (NCBI taxonomy): domain Eukaryota; kingdom Viridiplantae; phylum Streptophyta; class Magnoliopsida; order Rosales; family Cannabaceae; genus Humulus; species Humulus lupulus. The sequence goes on from NW_026908805.1 coordinate 73,041, forward strand.
TCCTCAGCTGGTGATAACCTGATCGAAGATCAATCTTTGAGAACACCATCTTTCCCTGCAGCTTATTGAACAAGTCGTCGATCCTTGGTAGAGGGTATTTATTCTTAATGGTCAACTTGTTCAACTCCCTGTAGTCTATACATATCCTCAGAGTCCCGTCCTTCTTCTTCACAAACAAGACTGGAGCACCCCACGGCGAGTAGCTAGGCCTGATAAACCCCAAATCAAGAAGCCCTTGCAACTGTATCTTCAATTCCTTCAGTTCTACTAGAGCCATCCTATATAGTGTCTTAGACACTGGCTCAGTCCTCAGTGCTAACTCAATAACAAACTGAACCTCCCTGTGCGGCGGCAGTCCTGGTAGATCCTCAGGAAACACATCCAAGAACTCACGTACTAATCTGGTCTCTCCCAGCCACTGCTGGCATAACTATGGTAGTATCCACCACACTAGCTAGGAAACCTATACAACCTCCTTATAATAGGTCTCTAGCTCTCAATGCTGATATCATGGGTGCGGGGTCCATGCACTACTCCCACAAAAATAAAGGGATCCTTTCCCTCAGGCTCAAAACTCACCATCTTCTTCCTACAATTTATAGTAGCCCCATATCTGACCAGCCAATCCATTCCCAAGATCATATAAAAATCATCCATACTCAACTCGATCAAGTCTGCTGATAGTTCCCTACTGTCAACCATCACTGGCAATGCTCTAATCCACCTCCTAGAAACTACCAGTTCCCCTGGAGGCAATATAGTCCCAAACCCCACAGTATAATACTCACTAAGTCTACACAATCTATCAATTACCTTACTAGAAAAAAATGAATGTGTAGCACCAGAGTCATTCAATATAGTATAAGAAGAGTCAGTGCTAGAAAGCTGACCTGTCACCACCGAGGCACTAGCCTCGGCCTCTGCCTGCGTCAAGGTGAATACTCAAGCTAGAGTCAAGTTGTCCACCTTCCTTGATTCCCCTTTCTTCGCTATTGGGTAGTCTTTCTTGAGGTGTCCCACCACCCAGCACACATAACAGGTCTTTGCCCGACATTCGCCCAGATGGCGCTTCTTGTACCTCGTGCACTCTGGGTAACTTCTCCATGTCTCACCACCTCCCTGGCGGCCACCTTGAGCACCCCGACCCCTCCTATAAGGAGTTCCAATCTAAGTTAGACAATGATAATAATTTTGGAAAGAGAAAAGAAAACCAGGTAAAGAAAAGACCTAACTGGAACTCTTCCCCGAACTAGAGCTCGGGGACCATGAAATTCCCCCATCTTCAGAAGAAGCAGGGGGAGGACCTTCCCTATAGGTGGGTGATAACCTCGAAAGGTCCCTATAATCGTTGGTCCCGTACTGAACAGCTATCCCGTTCCACACCTCGTCCGTAGTATACATGGTGTCGTACTTCCCGAGCCCACTATCAAACCTATGAACACAGTCGTCTACCCAACTCCATATGTAGAAGTGGTATCTATCCTATGGGCACGAGACTAACCTATTGGGCTTATGCTTTAGTAGGGTGGGGACCACATTCTCGAGGTATGGAGGGCTTTACCTTCATCTGAATCTGGGCTCGAGGCTTCATCATTGGCCTCGTTCCCCGACGGTGGACTCCTCCTACGGACTGGAAGTAGGGGCCTTGCCTCTCTCCTCGGAGGGAGGACGCCTGTGGGCAGAGGCACCTGCTCCGAAAGTTCATACTTTTTATTGGACCAGTCAGAGGTGGACTGGCCCTCCCCCAAAAGTCCGCACTTTCGGAGCCTATCCTCGTGTAAAAGGTATAAGAGAGACCTTCTGCCATGGGGGAGTTGGAGCAGGGTCTCTCTATGCTCCTTCATTGTCTCGTCAGGAGTGGGACGCTGAAAATTGGCTGAAAGACAAGACATATTTCTACTAAGTACGGATTTAAGAGCTAAAATCTCGAGCAGAGAAATAAAGATAATGAGAATACTTACGAATTCGCCTGAACGAGTAGTGTCGAGACGGGGACAGACCGTCTGTCCAGAAGAAGGCCCTTTTGAAATCAGGCGGATGATTGGGAAGATCTTCAAAGACCTTCTTCTCCTTGGGATAGCTCGAGAGATAATAAAAGCCATCCCCTCCCCGAGCTCGGGAGGGGTTACTTTTCAGACAAAAGAGATACAAAATCTCTTGAGGCGAAGGTCCTTTCCACCCCATCTCGTGGTATAAGGACCTCAGGGCAGACAGCACCCTGTAAGAATTGGTGTTGAGTTGGAATGAGGCCAACCCAACGAAATCCGTGAAGTCCTTGAAAAAAGACTTCAAGGGCAACAGTGCTCCCGCCCTCATGTGTTCCTGGCTCCACGCCGCGTACTTCAATCTGGCGTCATGGCCCCCAGGGGCGAAACAGCTTCGTTCATGGTCGGCCGGAGCTCGACACTTCAAGGAGCCTGACAGGCTGAGGCCGTGGAAAGCCAGGATTTCAGTTATCTGACTAGTTGTGGTAACCGAGCTCCAATAGTGCTCGGCCTCAAACATTTCTCTCCTCGGCTGCGAGGAAGAAGGTTCCCCCATTAGTGAAAATTGGAGCTCTCCTGGATGGTATGCGACAGTGACCTTTAGTGCAGGGTCGAGGGGGATCGGCCTAGGTCCTGAATTGGATTCCAGATAGAGGGCCTCCCGAAGAACTCTCCTCTTCCCCTCTATGACCTCGTCTATCTGGCGGCGGTAATGAGCTCGAATATCCTCCTGCTCGCGCGCAAGCTCGTACTCCCTTATCCAACGTTGATTCCGGGCGAACAGCGATTATGGGCTCGGGGTTTTTGGCTCGTAAGGGATTTCCAGCAACGACCCCCACTGTCTTTCCAGATTCTGTGACATCTAGCGAGAAAGAAAAAATGGTGAGGGCCATGCATGCAAGAGTTGCGAGCTCGGGGTTTAGGAACAAAACAAGCTATATATTAAGGCCCTTATTAAAGAGTCAGGACGTGTGTTCCACGAGAAAGGAAGGAGAGTGGATAATTTTTTGAAAATCCCGAAAATCAAGGGAAAAAAGAGTGGCGGTTAACCAGAAAAGGCAGCCTTGGGTTTCGTTCATTTGTCAAGGCTAATGTTTTTTACCCAAAATCTTGGTGTACAAGAAACGTCTCTTAAAATTTTAAAACCCAGAAAACAGGAATCTTGTTCAAACATCAAAACTGGATATGAACCAGTGATGTAAATTCTATGTTGGGAGTCTAAAAAATCATAAGAGCCTATCGGATAGAAATCTCCTATCGTATTATGCTAAGAATGTAAACTAGTACATACACAGACACAGCAAGAACAGCATGAACAAAAACTAACAAAATGAAAAACAAAGATTGCATACTTACACAATAATGGCGATTGCAGAGAGATTGTCGATCGAAGGAGAGGTTGCAAATAAGAACTCACGGACTCGAACAAACCAGGGTTTCTTTGTTTCTTTGGCTGAGAAAACATGCACAGGATAGAAACTTTATAGGAAGGTCTCTGGTTTCGTTTTTTCTTCTTTTCTTGCTTCTGGTGAACGAAAATAAAAAAGAAGATGAAGAGTGGGGTCTCGTATATATAGATGGAAAAAGGGGGATTAATCCAGGGCGTTGAATGAAATCCTTACTAGATCCAACGGATGGGGATCAATGACAAGATGGCGCCGAAAAGGTGGCAGACGGATGATCGTGGGCATGTTTCCAAGGTACTCAAGTACCAAAAATGAGCAATACCTGGCTGACGCGTGTCCATTTTCAAAAAGTGTATGATGGTATGGTTCCCGAGGAAAGTAGTTCAGAAGTTTCCTTCTATTAGGATTCGAACAAATACTTTTGAGGGGGCAAGATGTTGTACCCAGTTTTCGAGCCATGTTAAATGTGACCTCGAAAGCTGGATTCGCAGCGAATGAACTCGTACAGTTTGAAGCATGCTCCAGGATTAAATATCGAGCCTGCAAAACTGGGACGACCTCGATTGTGGTGACCTCGAAAAATTTACGATCTCGAAAGGTAGCTTCCGAGACGCATCTATCTTCAGGAATGACCTCGGACGGGGGTTCCGAGCCCTGACGCGCATACGATCTCGAAAGACATGTGACCTCGGGAGATGTCATTAGCTCGAAAGCTGATGAGAAATCTGAGGGGCTAAGGTCTTAGAGAGACATGATTATGGCTTTGAATATCCACAAGTGTTATCCACAAGAGACGCAGTCTGCATTTATTGTTATAAATCCCATAATATCATGGGATATTATTTGATTAGCTATATGCCCCCTGGTCTTCAGGGGACGTTTCCTTTTATATCTGATTATAGGCATTTAAAGCCATTTATTTTATTTACACAAAAAGAGTAACTACCCAAAATATGTGGGATAGTATTCTGCAGCCTTCTCTATAAATAGAGAGGTTATGCACCATTGTAATGGACCGAAATTCTGAACCTTGAGAGAAAACTCTGAAGAATTCATGCTTAAGAATTTTCAGAGATAATCTTGAGTTTAATAACAGAGACTCGTGGACTAGGCAGATTTAACTGCTGAACCACGTAAAAATCGTGTGTTTGTATTGTCATATTTTAATTGGCCATTATCAGTTATTGTTTACGTGCTCTCCATTCACTGTTGACGAAAAACGGCGTCAACAGTTTGGTGATTTCATTGAGAGACTTAAGCATTCATCCCTGAGAAAATCATGGCCACAAACAATCAGAACACACCTGAAGAAAATTACCCAAGACGTCCTGGAAAACAGCCAATGGAGAATCCGGATGTTGAAGAGAGAAGTTGGTCTTCTGATTCCCGGGGACCGCCTCCTCCACCAAGAGATGAGGATATGTACTACAATCCTGAGCGGTACGTTCCTATTGTGGAACTTGAAAACCGGCAGTTGAAACAGCTGTTGGCAGAGGCCAACAAACGGAATAAGGAGTTGACAAGGATAGCCGCAGAGGCGCAGGTGGCTCAGCCCCCGCCTCCGCGCGAAAACCAAGTCCCTCCTCCAAGGGACGTGCATGTTCCTCCCCGGAGACCCCGTGGGCGTCCACGAAAAGATGCTGCCACAAGGAGGCCGACTCAACCTCCGGCACCAGCAGAGCCATCCGCTCCACCTAGGCCCCAGAGGAGTACTAGGGCTCGGGCCTCGGCTAACCCGCCTGTGGAAGTGCCTGCAGGAACTGAGAATAACCGAACCCTTGCAGAGGCTCGGACTCAGGTACCTGGGAGCGCACCAAATGCGACCGACCCATCTCGGGCGAATTCCGGACCCTCTAGGCCGCGACAAGGGTGGCAGCCACTGTCGCCTGTACGGTTTCCTCCGTCACCCATAAGATATCCTCCCCCCCGCAGGAACGCTCAACCCATTCGAGACCAGAATGAAGGGCGTGCGGGGGAAAGACAAGAAAACAAGGAGACTTTCCAGGAACGGAGAGGCGCTCCATTTGAGAAAAGTCAAACGTCTCGGTCTCGCACGGCGGAGACGAGGCGACGTGGGAAGAATCCATCACGAAATAACCGAGCAATGAGTTTCACCAGTGATGAGTCCGGAGATACCAGGTCTGTCAGTAAACATGACCGAGGTCGTAATAAAACTGGAAGCCGCAAGAATCGTCCTGACCTGCGAAATCATCTGAACCAGAGTCGGGGTAATGGAGATCAAAAAAATTCGGACCTGAGGGATCGCTTGAATAGGCGTAGAGATCCCTCGCGGAGACACGAACCTGGAATCACGATCAATGACAATCAATTCCAGACAGTACCTCCTACTGACCCAGTCCAAGAAAGAATCGATCAGCTCGAAAGAGCCTTTAGGCTTTTGAAGAATGAACGAGGAAATGGTCGATATGAGGACTCTGATAAGGAGCTTGAGCCGTTTGCTCCCCATATTTCCAACACTCAATTTCCTCAAGGGTTTCGGATCCCTCACGTCCCAACTTTTGAAGGAAAAACCGACCCGTGTAGTCACCTGAGCACGTTCAACACTATCATGAGAGCCAGTAACGTGGGTTACGAGCTCCAGTGCATGTTGTTTCCAACATCATTGGTAGGACCTGCCAAAAGTTGGTTCGAAAAATATAAGAGACACTCAATAACCTCATGGGAGCAGTTGTCTAAAGACTTTAAGAAGTAGTTCAGAGCAATGATGGAGGTCAGACTAGAAGCATCCACCTTAACTAATGTCCGGCAACAACTGGGCGAAACACTAAAAAGTTACCTGACAAGATTCAATCTGGAAGTCGCCCAAGCTCGGGACGTAGATGACAGTGGGCACCTAATGGCTATCTGAGCTGGTGTATTACCGGGAAGTGCCCTTTGGGATGACATGCAAGGGAAACCGGTAAGGTCAATAACTGAGTTTAACAGACGAGCGCAGAGGTTTGTCAATGTAGAGGAAGCGAGGTCGACGCTCAAAGCGACTCCCCAATCCGAAACTACAACGATAAACATCAACTCTGCCTCAACCTCGGCGGACCCAGCAGCTCCAAAGCCTGCCACGGAGAACCCCTCCAAGAGAAAAAAGAACGAAGGAAGTAACCCCGAAGCTGAGGGAGGAAAGAAAAAGAAAAGGGAGAGGTATTTCTCCGTGTATAGGGTATACACCGAGCTCAATGAGTCTCGGGAGAACATATACCTGACTAATGAAAACCAGGTCCCCTTTAGGCGCCCGGACCTGATGAGAAATCAAAAATCCAAGAGGGATTCCAGTAAATATTGCCGGTTCCACAGAGACACCGGACATACAACCGATGAATGTCGACAACTGAAGGACGAGATCGAAGGGTTGATCTCGAGAGGTTACTTCCGGCAATATGTCAAAAACCAGAGTACTGGTCAGACGTCCGCGAGCCAGAGAGTAGCCGCGCCTCCGACGACACAAAACAATAACTCCCGAGCTCGGGAATAGGACAGGCCCCCGCCGATAGATGGAGAGGATGTAATAACCATCTCGGGAGGGCCTCATCTCGCAGGAGGGGGCAGGAATGCCCAAAAGAGATATGTTAACGAGTTGAAGACAGGGGACGGGTCTCCTTATGAACCCGAACCTAGGGCACCAAAAATCCAGAGGATTGAAACACAACCAATAACCTTCACCGAGGAAGACGCCTCCCATGTTCAGTTCCCTCATCATGATCCGCTGGTCATTACTCTTCAGTTGGCCAATAAAAGGGTCCACCGAGTTCTCATAGATAATGGGAGCTCAGTCAACATCCTTTATAAAGCAACCCTTGAGAAGATGGGACTCTCCCTTCGCGACCTGAAAGCATGTGCAACTACGTTGTACGGCTTTTCAGGAGAAGGAACTGCCTGTATGGGATCCATTGAGCTCCCCGTGACCTTGGGAGACTATCCAGTCTCGGTGACCAAGATAATGGAGTTCGTGGTAGTAGACTTACCATCTGCCTACAATGTGCTGCTCGGGAGACCCGCCCTGGTCGGGCTGGGGGCAGTTTCATCAGTAAGGCATCTGGCCCTTAAGTTCCCGACCCCTAGCAGAGTCGGGACATTAAAAGGAGACCAATTGGGAGGGAGGGAATGCTATAGCATCTCCTTGAGGGGAAAGAAACAAACGAACGCTCAAGCACTCGTTATCATACAAAACAAAGACGGAACGGTTTTAGAAATTGACGAGGAGATTGATCCAAGGATTGAGGAGAAAGTTGACCTCGAACCTTTAGAGGAGCTCGAAGAAATTCAGCTCGAGGAAACTGATCCCTCGAAGAAGGTGAAGGTCGGAAAACACCTCCAAGACGAGGCAAAATAGCAATTAATTTGTTTTTTGAAGAAAAACCAGGATGTCTTCGCGTGGTCACACTCAGACATGGTAGGGATAAGCCCGAATGTAGCAAGCCACGCTCTAAACATAGACAAAAACTTTCCCCCAAAGCAACAAAAGCGAAGACAGCTGGATGAAGACAGAAAGAAGGTGCTAAAGGAGGAGGTTGACAGGTTGAAGGCGAACCGATTCATTAGGGATGCCTTTTATCCTGACTGGGTAGCCAATCCGGTGTTGGTCCCAAAGCCCAATGGGACGTGGAGAACCTGTATTGACTACTCAGATCTCAACAAAACTTTCCCAAAAGACTGTTTTCCGTTACCAAGGATTGACCAGCTCGTGGATGCCACGGCGGGGCACGGCCTGATGTCGTTCATGGATGCCTATTCTAGATATAACCAAATTCCCATGCATGCCCCCGACCAAGAACATACGAGCTTCATCACGGATAAAGGGCTATACTACTATAATGTCATGCCATTCGGGCTCAAGAATGCTGGAGCCACATACCATCGGCTCGTAAACATGATGTTTTCAGAGCAAATAGGGAACAACATGGAGGTTTATGTTGATGACATGCTTTTCAAGTCTCAACTTAACAAGAACCATGTTGATGACCTCGAAGAGTGCTTCGGCGTGCTCAGGAAGTATAACATGAAGCTAAATCCTCAGAAGTGCACTTTTGGGGTATCTTCAGGAAAGTTTCTGGGCTTTATTGTAAACTCTCGTGGAATCGAGGCTAACCCCGACAAGATCAAGGCCCTGATTGACATGCCCTCACCTTGAAGGCATAAAGACGTCCAAAGTCTGACTGGCAGGATGGCAGCCCTAAGCAGATTCATCTCGAAATCTACAGATCGTGGTCTTCCATTTTTCAACTTACTGAGAGGAGGTAAGAAGTTTGAATGGACAGAAGAATGCGAGCTGGCCTTTCAAGAGCTCAAAAAGCACCTAGCGGAACCACCCATCCTGTCAAAACCTGAAACGGGAGAAGTATTGTACCTGTACCTTGCAACCACCGAACACGCGATAAGCGCAGTGCTCGTTCGAGAAGAAGAGAGGGTGCAAAGACCCGTTTACTACATCAGTAAAAGATTACTGGGGGCAGAGTCAAGATATCCATTGATGGAGAAACTCGCGCTCAGTCTAATTCATTCATCCCGTAAGCTCCGCCCCTACTTTCAGGCACATCCCATCCATGTGCTGGCTGATCAACCACTTAGGCAAGTCCTGTCTAAACCAGAAGCTTCAGGTCGACTTCTTAAATGGGCTGTTGAGCTCGAACAGTTCGAGATCACCTACCACCCGAGAACGACCATTAAGGCACAGGCATTGGCGGACTTTATAGTGGAATGTACTGGTATAGCCGACGACGAGGTAATAACCACGGCCCACGAGCTATGGAAACTTTACATCGACGGCTCGTCAAATGAAAATGGAGCAGGGGCAGGGGTCATTTTGGTTACCCCCGCAGGAAGCATATTTCATTCTGCCCTAAGATTTGGCTTCAAAGCGTCGAATAATGAGGCCGAATACGAGGCTTTGCTCGCGGGACTCCGTATAGCTAAGGAGCTCAAAGCTAAAGCTATACACTGCTACAGTGACTCCCAGCTCGTGGTTAATCAAATCCTAGGAGAATACCAGGCTCGTGGCACTAGAATGGCAGCTTATCTGGAGAAGGAAAAATCCGCATTGGAGTATTTCGAGTTTTATGCAATCGAACAGGTTCCCCTGGAATGGAACTCAAATGCAGATGCCTTAGCTCGACTCGCCACATCCGCCGAAAATGAAGAGCTGAATGTTGTACCCATAGAACACCTGTCAGCACCTAGCATTAACGAGCCAGAAGAGGAAGATGTGTGTATGATCGAATCAGAGCCGACCTGGATGACCCCGATAGTTGATTATCTCGAAAATGGAACTCTTCCAAAAGATCGGAACCAGGCTCAAAAGTTGATGTATCAACTTCCCCGTTACACCATTTTCGGCGGAAAGCTATACCGAAGGGGATATTCCATGCCATTACTTAGGTGCGTAACCCCTCCCGAAGCTAAGAAAATCATTGAAGAAATTCATGAAGGGTTCTACAGAGACCACACCGGGGGGCAGAGCCTGTCCAAGAAGATCATACGCCAGGGATATTTCTGGCCAACCATTAAAACGGATTCTTTTGAGTATGTGAAGAAATGCAACAAATGACAAAGATTCGCTACGATACCCCGAGCCCCACCATCCGAGCTGACCATGTTGACATCCCCATGGCCTTTCGCGGTATGGGGCATCGACCTCATAGGCTCACTCCCAACTGGCAAAGGTGGAGTGAAATATGCTGTAGTCGCTGTGGATTACTTCACAAAATGGACGGAGGCTGAACCATTGGCAACTATAACCTCAAAGAAGATCCTTGATTTCGTTGTAAAGAGCATCGTGTGCCGATACGGAGTGCCGAGGAAGATCGTATCCGACAACGGAACCCAGTTCGATTGCAACTTGTTCGCCAACTTTTGTGAAAAGAACGGTATAATAAAGAGTTTTTCATCAGTGGCTCACCCTCAAGCGAATGGCCAGGTCGAAGCTGTGAACAAAACTCTCAAAAGTTCTTTAAAGAAAAAGTTGGAGGAAGCAAAGGGACGGTGGCCCGAAGAATTTCCCCAAGTCCTTTGGGGATACAGGACCACAGCTCGAACCTCAACAAGACATACCCCGTTCTCTCTAGCATACGGCTGCGAGGCAATGTTTCCCATTGAGGTAGAAATCCCAACGATCCAAACTCAGATTTACGATCAAAGTTCAAACCACACTCAGCTCGAAGAAACCCTAGACTTGATTGAAGAAAAAAGAGAAGAGGCTCAGCTAAGAAATGTTGCCTACTAGCAACGAACTACCAGATATTTCAACAAGAGGGTTCGAGATCGAAAGTTCGGAATGGGAGATCTGGTGTTGAGACGCGTATTCTTGGCAACTCGAGATCCAGCAGCTGGAGTGCTCGGGCCGAACTGGGAAGGACCGTACCAGATAGAGTCAATCATCCGGCCTGGTGTGTACAAACTTGCGAGATTGGATGGGAGCCTAGTACCACGAGCATGGAATGGCGAACACCTTAGACCTTACTATCAGTAGTGTAGGAAAAGTGTTGCCTCTAACCATGAGTTTCTATTTGTATTAGTTTGTTTGTCCTTTGATTACCATCAAATAAAGATTTATTTCATTCAGTATATTCTCTCTTTTTATTTTTTATTTTTGCAATCTCTCTTAATTTAATAACCTATGGTCACACTCATAGGATATTAAGGGGGCATCATTGGTATATATACCATCGGCTTAAAAAATAAAAAAATATATGAAGTATGTGGATATAACCAGATACGCGAGCTTAGATAGTTCGGACATAACCGAGTTATCAAAAACATGAAGCATTTGGATATAACCAGATGCGCGAGCTTAGATAGTTCGGACATAACCGAGTTATCAAAAACATGAAGCATTTGGATATAACCAGACGCGCGAGCTTAGATAGTTCGGACATAACCGAATTATCAAAAACATGAAGCATTTGGATTTAACCAGATGCGCGAGCTTAGATAGTTCGAACATAACGGAATTATCAAAAAAAAGAAAACGTTTGGAATTAACCAAATGTGCAAACTCAACAGGTTTGGAACAAACCAGCCAAAAAACTAATCGATGATTAGTAGGAACCTAAACCTACTTCGAGATAAATCAAGAACGAGGCTGGAATGTCTTAAAAAAAATATAGTTTCGAACTCTTAACCTTGGAGCAAAGACTGAGGATGAGGAAAAGTGACTATGCAAAAAAAAAAAAGATATAACCAAACCATTCACGTTACATATCATATAAGTACTTTCGAGTTCATGGTTAAAGTAACATCCGACTTTGATGAATAACGAGGTCGGGAGCGGATAATTTGAACAAACTGTGCATGAATGCATTGAGCTTCGAACCTAAATCCACAATATGTTTGTATGAATAAATAAACATAAATGATTCATCCATAAAAAATGTGCAAAATATTTCGAGCCAAGAAATGTAAAGCATATGAAAATCAATGTTAAAAAAAATTGTATCAGCCCCATGGGCATAAATTAAAATAGTTACAAAAATCAAGGGACGCAGCCCCAATAAGTGATTTCCCCGAGATCAGATTTAAGGAAGAGGAGTCTCCTTGGCCTTCTCAGCATCAGTAGCACCGGACCCCCCAGGACGAATAGCATGACTATCCTTCTGAGCAGCCTCTCGAGCAGCTTCACTTGCCTCAAGACAGGCATTCCACCGCTCAACATATTTGGCCTCGAGAGGGCCCAGGAAGCTGGTATCGAGGTCGGCATTATCAGCCCAAAGTTTGTACATGGCTTGGTCGACCGCTTTCTCCTTCTGCTCCTTAAACTCGTCCAAGAGGCGGACCTTCTCGCTCTCCATGATGTCGAAGGTGGCAGATTTCTCCTCTTCGAGCTTGGCATTGGCCTTCTCAAGACGAGTCTTCGCCTGTTCAAGCTCGGAATTTGTCTTCTCCAGCTCCTCGAGACGGGTCTTCATTTTTTCAAGTTCAGACTTTGAGTCCTTGAGTTCGTCAGCCATCTTAAGCTCGAGATCCTTCGACTTTTGGGCCAGAGACATGCTCGTGTGCACCTCGTGGGTCAGCTTATAGTTAAGTTGTGCTGAGACGACAAGGGCCTAAAATATAAAGAACAAATCAGATCGCGAACTGAGACACAAACATTTAAAAGAGAGTTGCAAAGGCTACCACGGCAGTAAGTTCGATATTCTTGTCGTAAAGAGTATTGCAGTTCGAGGCCTTGTGCACGAGGTCCCAATGGTCGGCGCCGAAGCCTGAAAAGCTCTAACCCACTCAAGAGAGGACATCCGAGCTGAGCATAGCCCCTTGGGTCCCAGTAGTGCCATCAAGCACGAACTCCTCAATATGAGGTCGGGCTATTGGCAGCTGGACCTTGGAGACAGAAGGTTTCTTCGGGGGCCGACTGACTATTATTTGAGTATCGGTCGGAGGAAGCGAGAGGGGCGCGGTCGAGCCAGACGCATCAACTTGGACAGTCGGTTCCGCGGTTGTGCTCGCAGTAGTCTGGGCCGTTGGGGTCGTCTCATGGCGTCTGGGGATCTTGGATGGTCGGTCGGACCTCCGCGGTATTCTCGGACGTTTGCTCTTCTGAGCTCCGGCTCCCCCATCGCTAAAAAGAACAGCGTCGAGATCGGGATCCATGGCACCTGCGCAGTTCCAATCTAAGTTAGACAATGATAATAAGTTTGGAAAGAGAAAAGAAAACCAAGTAAAGAAAAGACCTAACTGGAACTCTTCCCCGAACTAGAGCTCGGGGACCATGAAATTCCCCCATCTTCAGAAGAAGCAGGGGGAGGACCTTCCCTATAGGTGGGTGAGAACCTCGAAAGGTCCCTATAATCGTTGGTCCCGTACTGAACAGCTATCCCGTTCCACACCTCGTCCGTAGTATACATGGTGTCGTACTTCCCGAGCCCACTATCAAACCTATGAACACAGTCGTCTACCCAACTCCATATGTAGAAGTAGTATCTATCCTGTGGGCACGAGACTAACCTATTGGGCTTATGCTTTAGTAGGGTGGGGGACCACATTCTCGAGGTATGGAGGGCTTTACCTTCATCCGAATCTGGGCTCGAGGCTTCGTCATTGGCCTCGTTCCCCGACGGTGGACTCCTCCTACGGACTGGAAGTAGGGGCCTTGCCTCTCTCCTCGGAGGGGGGACGCCTGTGGGCAGAGGCACCTGCTCCCAAAGTTCATACTTTTTATTGGACCAGTCAGAGGTGGACTGGCCCTCCCCCAAAAGTCCGCACTTTCGGAGCCTATCCTCGTGTAAAAGGTATAAGAGAGACCTCCTGCCATGGGGGAGTTGGAGCAGGGTCTCTCTATGCTCCTTCATTGTCTCGTCAGGAGTGGGACGCTGAAAATTGGCTGAAAGAAAAGACATATTTCTACTAAGTACGGATTTAAGAGCTAAAATCTCGAGCAGAGAAATAAAGATAATGAGAATACTTACGAATTCGCCTGAACGAGTAGTGTCGAGACGGGGACAGACCGTCTGTCCAGAAGAAGGCCCTTTTGAAATCAGGCGGATGATTGGGAAGATCTTCAAAGACCTTCTTCTCCTTGGGATAGCTCGAGAGATAATAAAAGCCATCCCCTCCCCGAGCTCGGGAGGGGTTACTTTTCAGACAAAAGAGATACAAAATCTCTTGAGGCGAAGGTCCTTTCCACCCCATCTCGTGGTATAAGGACCTCAGGGCAGACAGCACCCTGTAAGAATTGGTGTTGAGTTGGAATGAGGCCAACCCAACGAAATCCGTGAAGTCCTTGAAAAAAGACTTCAAGGGCAACAGTGCTCCCGCCCTCATGTGTTCCTGGCTCCACGCCGCGTACTTCAACCTGGCGTCATGGCCCCCAGGGGCGAAACAGCTTCGTTCATGGTCGGCCGGAGCTCGACACTTCAAGGAGCCTGACAGGCTGAGGCCGTGGAAAGCCAGGATTTCAGTTATCTGACTAGTTGTGGTAACCGAGCTCCAATAGTGCTCGGCCTCAAACATTTCTCTCCTCGGCTGCGAGGAAGAAGGTTCCCCCATTAGTGAAAATTGGAGCTCTCCTGGATGGTATGCGACAGTGACCTTTAGTGCAGGGTCGAGGGGGATCGGCCTAGGTCCTGAATTGGATTCCAGATAGAGGGCCTCCCGAAGAACTCTCCTCTTCCCCTCTATGACCTCGTCTATCTGGCGGCGGTAATGAGCTCGAATATCCTCCTGCTCGCGCGCAAGCTCGTACTCCCTTATCCGACGTTGATTCCGGGCGAACAGCGATTATGGGCTCGGGGTTTTTGGCTCGTAAGGGATTTCCAGCAACGACCCCCACCGTCTTTCCAGATTCTGTGACATCTAGCGAGAAAGAAAAAATGGTGAGGGCCATGCATGCAAGAGTTGCGAGCTCGGGGTTTAGGAACAAAACAAGCTATATATTAAGGCCCTTATTAAAGAGTCAGGACGTGCGTTCCACGAGAAAGGAAGGAGAGTGGATAATTTTTTGAAAATCCCGAAAATCAAGGGAAAAAAGAGTGGCGGTTAACCAGAAAAGGCAGCCTTGGGTTTCGTTCATTTGTCAAGGCTAATGTTTTTTACCCGAAATCTTGGTGTACAAGAAACGTCTCTTAAAATTTTAAAACCCAGAAAACAGGAATCTTGTTCAAACATCAAAACTGGATATGAACCAGTGATGTAAATTCTATGTTGGGAGTCTAAAAAATCATAAGAGCCTATCGGATAGAAATCTCCTATCGTATTATGCTAAGAATGTAAACTAGTACATACACAGACACAGCAAGAACAGCATGAACAAAAACTAACAAAATGAAAAACAAAGATTGCATACTTACACAATAATGGCGATTGCAGAGAGATTGTCGATCGAAGGAGAGGTTGCAAATAAGAACTCACGGACTCGAACAAACCAGGGTTTCTTTGTTTCTTTGGCTGAGAAAACATGCACAGGATAGAAACTTTATAGGAAGGTCTCTGGTTTCGTTTTTTCTTCTTTTCTTGCTTCTGGTGAACGAAAATAAAAAAGAAGATGAAGAGTGGGGTCTCGTATATATAGATGGAAAAAGGGGGATTAATCCAGGGCGTTGAATGAAATCCTTACTAGATCCAACGGATGGGGATCAATGACAAGATGGCGCCGAAAAGGTGGCAGACGGATGATCGTGGGCATGTTTCCAAGGTACTCAAGTACCAAAAATGAGCAATACCTGGCTGACGCGTGTCCATTTTCAAAAAGTGTATGATGGTATGGTTCCCGAGGAAAGTAGTTCAAAAGTTTCCTTCTATTAGGATTCGAACAAATACTTTTGAGGGGGCAAGATGTTGTACCCAGTTTTCGAGCCATGTTAAATGTGACCTCGAAAGCTGGATTCGCAGCGAATGAACTCGTACAGTTTGAAGCATGCTCCAGGATTAAATATCGAGCCTGCAAAACTGGGACGACCTCGATTGTGGTGACCTCGAAAAATTTACGATCTCGAAAGGTAGCTTTCGAGACGCATCTATCTTCAGGAATGACCTCGGACGGGGGTTCCGAGCCCTGACGCGCATACGATCTCGAAAGACATGTGACCTCGGGAGATGTCATTAGCTCGAAAGCTGATGAGAAATCTGAGGGGCTAAGGTCTTAGAGAGACATGATTATGGCTTTGAATATCCACAAGTGTTATCCACAAGAGACGCAGTCTGCATTTAGTGTAGGAATTGCTAATCAAGTCATTTGATTGAAAATGTGATCCTAAATTCAACAATCGGATTAGGGTTAAAGATTTTGATCATAAATGGTTAATTTTTTATTAAAATAGATGTTGGGTACATGGGATCTCAAAAACAGGGTTTAAGAGACAAAGCTACAAAATTCTCAAAAGTTATATACAATCAATGGCCACTCTAATGGAAAAATTACAAGTTTTAAGCTTCTGTCCCTATACTTTCCCTCAGCCGTGGTGGACTAGCAGCAGACAATGTACATCTTGCCCCCAAAGCTCTCCAACTCATGATTGATCCATCTTACCCTTGCCTTTACCTGCACCACGTAGCACCCGTGAGCCAAGGCCCAACAAGAAAACCATAACAGTAATACATAATCAGTGATGATAATCATTCAACCATTAAACAGTTATCCAAATATTCAACAAGTCATAGACATCAAACTAATATCAGTAAACATATACATTCAGAAATTTATCTCAATCAATATACAATATCCAGGTCCAGCGCCTGTAACGCCCCACGTCACTATGGCTGCTTCCTGGAATGACGATTGACCCTGAAACCAACACAAGTTTTTCCAGCGTGCTTTGTCCTCACTCGCACACTTCCTGGGAAAACTTCCCAGGAGGTCACCCATCATAAGATTTCTCCAGTTCAAGCACGCTTAACTTTGGAGTTCTCAAGTGATGGGCGACCGAAAAGAAGATGCATCTTGTTGATATAGGTAGTGCCCATTAATCCATTTAAGCCATCTTCAACTGTATAGTCCCATACCTACACAGTCTTAAAATCATCACACTTGACCTTCCCCAGGCAGTGTGGGATTGCAAAGATTTTTACCCGGCCTTTCCCCCCACGGACCACGGAATTCTGACTGTCACAATCACCCCCCTTACGGGCTCGACGTCCCCATCAACCACACTTCCAGTTGGGTCAAGGCTCTGCTACCATTTGTAATGCCCCATGTCACTATGGCTGCTTTTTGGAATGAGGATTGACCCTGCAAACCAACACGAGTCTTTCCAGCGTGCTTTGTCCTCACTCGCACGCTTCCTGGGAAAACTTCCCAGGAGGTCACCCATCATAAGATTGCTCCAGGTCAAGCACGCATAACTTTGGAGCTCTCAAGTGATGGGCCACTGAAAAGAAGATGCATCTTGTTGATATAGGTAGTACCCATCAATCCATTTAAGCCCTCTTCAACTGTGTAGTCCCATACCTACACAGTCTTAGAATCATCACACTTGACCTTCCCCAAGCGGTGTGGGATTGCACAACTTTTTACCTGATCTTTCCCCCCACGGATCAGGGGATTCTGACTGTCACAGCGCCCTTAGGCCGCACCCTCTGTTTACTCCACTGACTCCGGCTCGCTTAGGCTGAGTCCAGTGTTTATCTAGCTGACCTCAGATCACAGTGGCCGACTCCCGTCCTGTGCGCAAATTATCAACCCTGGCTCTCATAGGTCGTTCATTCTTATTTGTAAAGTCAATCATTTAGCCATACGGTAAACATATTCAAGTATTGGGAATCTCAGTCCCATTATAACCAATCAAGGGTGCGATTTTCTTACCTTGAATTCCGAGCGAAGAAAATAGAACGGTCCTGAGCACGATCGCCAGTCCTGAGCCTTGGCGATAAACCTAGTCATAGTGGCCAATAGATATTTATCAACTTCTAATCCAAATAAATACTTAGGAGATAAAAATTAGCCTCTGGGACCTCAATTTCTACTAAATCGATAGTAGAAATTATCCCGAGCGCTTAGGTTCAAACCCCCAAGCCTCACCAACCTTAAAAACCAATCTAGGGCAAAACCTCTAGGCGGGCCACGACCTGGCCCCTAGGGTCACGACTTGCCCCTAAGTCAGAGACCAAGAACCCAAGCCACAGGGGAGGAGGGTCGCGACTTGCCCCCTAGGGTCGCAGCGCGCCCCTAACCGAGAGCATAGCAAGGGCCTACAGGGCACACGCGAGGCGGTGCCCCAGAGCTAGGTTGTGGTACACCCCCTTCGAACCCAAAAATTATGGGTTTTCTCGAACCCTTTCCAGCCAATTTTCCCAGAATCTCATTCTTATCAGACCTCCAAACCATAACCAAGCCTAGATACGAGTTAGGACCTTTAATCACATACTTTAATCATAAAATTCTTAACTATTATACTAGAATCAATTCCCCAATTCAATAGAAATCATCATTCAATTACTTAGTTTGAATTTTATCCTAATAATCTAAATTCTTCAACAAATTCAGTGACTAGAGCTTACTCCAATTGCCTGTTGATTTTCCCTTCAAGTTTCAGCCTTCTACCAGCTTCAAGTTCCTAATCCTTAAGCTTCAAACCCAGCTTTTTCCCCAGCTGAACCTCCTGGACAGATGTTGTAATTCCTCAAGACTCCCCAGCAGAATTCCTAAGCCTTTCCTTTTGTGTTTTCTTTCAACTTCCAAGCATAAGTGTGTGTGTGAGAGAGATAGAGAGAGAGAGATGTTGAGAGAGATGAGTGAGAGAGTTGTACCTTCCATTCAGTTTCTAGTTACCTCTACTTCTCTAAGTTTCTGGGTATATCCTAAGACTTACAGAGCTCATCCCCAGCTTAAGCAAATGACCCTCATGCCCCTCTAAACTTACTAATCTTCCAAGGGTACTTAAAGGGTAAGTCATTTTGCTACCAGTTCCCGTTAATTCCTCTCGAGTGTTCCTATTATCAACCAATCAACCTCATCATGTCCCATTTAATTACTAAATACCTATTCAATATCCAATAAATCCCAAAATACTCTCCAATTTCCCGAAAATACCCCTAGGCTCCCATCGAGCCGGGTATTAAACTTCGCTGTGACTATTTCGCTAATCCGCTCACTAGGACCATCTCGAGCCATATACTACAAATATATCCACATATGTGGTCTTAATAATTTATTACATACAATCACATTTATGCCCTTAATGGGCCAAAATCACATATATGCCCTTATAAGCTATAAAGGCCCACATGCATATCTAATACTCATAAACATGCATATCACATAATCATACAATCATATTAACCATGCACGCCACATAATCATGCATTTTAACCATTTAATCACACATATACCAATTATTTCCTCCTGACACACTAATCAAGGCCCTTAAGCCTTATTAGTGATTTTGGGTTGTTACGTCACCTATCCATAGAGAGACCCATCAGTCACCTATCCAGAGTGTGACTCATTAGTCACCTATCCAGAGAGTGACCCATTAGTCACCTACCCAGGGAGTGACTCATTAGTCACCATCTGATTAGGGCTGCAAGTCCCATAATGATTTATTTATATTGTTTACATGCAGTAATAAGTTTTCTTGTTGAGCATTGGCTCACGGGTGCTATGTGATGCAGTTAAAGGGAAAGAAAAGTTCACCCAGCCTTGAGTGGATAGCATAGGTGGTGATGTGTACATATGTGGCCGCATGACCACCACGACCAAGGTGTTTCTCAGGGGAACTAGGGTTTAACCCTATTTTTTCCGCTTAGGTCGGCAAGTTGTAACTTTTATTCTGTAATGACCATTTTGGATTGTAAATAACTTTGTAAACACTTTTATGGGCCCATTTATAGTTTAATGTTTTACATTAAAATATATCCATTCATTTTTATTAAGATTTTCACCCTGGCCTGTTAATAACACCTAGATGCACGTTTATAATCTAATGACTCATTTAGTGAGTTAAGCACTATTTAAAGTTCACAGTAACGGTCTTGGAGTAACCGGGGCATTACAGGAACCCCTTTGGAGAATAATATAGATGGTTTCAGGTTGTTTACTGATTTCCATGACCATTGGCAGTATTGGGATATGCAATCCATAAAATCCCTAGCTTCCTTCATAGATGCTCGGCCAAACAACATAACATCATCTGCAAACATTAGATGAGTAATTGTCGGGCCATTTCTACAAATATTAAAGTCTTTGTTCTCTGCTTCCCCTAATAAGCTGGACAACACATCAGCTGCCAAAACAAATAGAGTAGGTGACAAAGGATCACCCTGGCATAATCCACGAACCAGCTTAAATTTCCCCGCACAAGTACCATTTAGAATGACATTCATGTGTTCTAGAGTGATGTACCAGCTGACCCATTGTGTTACTTTGTCACCAAATCCATGGTTTGAAGGACTTCTATTATAAAAGGCCACTGTATTTTGTCAAAGGCCTTCTCCATATCCAATTTCACCATCATAAATCCCTTTATTCCATTTCTCTTGCTCATTGAGTGAACCATCTCCCTAGCCACCATAGTATTCTCATGTATAAGTCTTCCTTGAACGAAGGTTGCTTGTTAGGTAAAATGATATTTGGGAGGAAAGGCTTGAGTCTAATGTTGATGATCTTGGAGATTAATTTGTAAGAAACATTACATAGTGCTATTGGCCTGTAATTCGTGACATTGGATGGGCACTCTCTTTTTGGGATTAGAACAATGTTTGTGTCATTGATGTACTTAGGTAGTTATAGTGTTTCAAAGAGATGATTTTGTTAGGAGTGTGTCCTAAAAGCATGTAAAAGACATTTGTTTTTTCTATGAATAAACAAATACAATGGTTTATTATTATTGTTATATTTAGATTGTTAAATTATTGTTTGAATAATTTTGTAAATATCAGAAAAATTCCATATTCATTATTGAGGATGTGATCTTGTATTAGTACGAGAGAATTAAGATCACATGAATGAATAAAAATAGTCAACAACAACAAATTAAAGTTATGGAATTCTTTTATTGGAGTTGTAAGTACGGTTTACTTAGTATCATAATGATACAAATAATCTAGATTCAGATTATTGATGTGGTAAGACATCTCGGTAAATGTGCTTTATATAATATGATTATATATGACATGGACAGATATGAATTAAAGTCTTTATCCAAAAATTATTTAACAATAAAGACTTGTAATTCATATCATAACTGATGATCATTTATAGATATACTTGGTGTAATAAGATTGTCGGGAGAGTTGGTAGTTCTAGGTGAAATAGTTCCAGAAATTTCAATAAATTTGTCTATGAACATTTGGCTAATCTTCCTTGTGTCGAAAATCCAGTCCCTATTAGAGTCCCGTATGCTCTGTATGTAATTCCTCCTTCTGATCATCGTGGAGGCGAAGAAGAATTTTGTGTATCTATCCCCTTCTTTGAGCCATTGGAGTCTAGACTTCTGGCACTAGAAAATTTCTTCCCTCTCTAGGGATTCATTGAGATGCATCTATTGTTTCTCTAAAAGTGCATAGTTTTCTGGATGGTCAGCCTTCGCCCTTTGCAATTGGTGCATGGCAGCTTCCACTTGCTCATTGACTTGCTTGAATTGCACTTTGTTCCATCTGGCCAATTCATTCTTTACTCTTTTCAGCTTCCTGTGGAAATTGAGCATGGGGTTGGGGAACCCATCTTTAATCCAGGCACTCTTCACCACCCAAAAACTTCTAATGTCCCAAGCCCACATATTCTCATATTTGAATTACTTTCGTTACAATTAACTCCACCAAGTGTGTCCAGTAGGATTGGATAATGGTCCGAGACACCTGTAGGCATATCTCTAACAATTGCGCTGGGAAAAAGAATGCGCCGGCCAACCGTTGCTATGGCTCTGTCCAATCTCGCACTTTTGATTGCAGGAGAGGAGTCTTCCATGGTGAATCTTTTGTGCCACGTGAATCTTGGTCCAAGACACCCCAAGTCGACCAAACCCGTTGAGTGAACCATCCTCTAAAGCTCAAAAGAGTAAGTAGATGTATTCTCATGTCTTGCATAGTTAATGCACTCATCATCTTTAAGGGTCCCATTAGGGTCACCAATGATAATCGTCGGATGAGGGGCTGCAAAAATCATATGCTCAATCAACTTCCAGAACATCTCATTTTGGCCTTGAATAGGAGGACCATAAATAGAAAAAATTGATCATGTATGGCCAATCGGTTCAGAAGAAATTTGAGCCTGAATAAGATTTTTGGTAGTCTCTGAGATTGAGCAAGAGACCCCATTCAACCAGCATAACCCAAAACCTCCTACTAAACCAATTGGGGGACAATAAGTGAACTATGTGAATTGAAACTTGTGCATTAAACTAGTAAACTTCTCTAGTGTGAGTCTAGTCTCTGAGAAGATTACTATATCAGGCTTTAATTTTCGAAGAAGGTCCGCAAATTGGTGAACTGTCGCAATCTTCCCGAGTCCGCAATAGTTCCAAGCAAGACATTTCATTGCTCCGATGGAGACTTTTCTGGGCAAGTATCTGCATCCCCAAACTCAAAAACCTGATTGGTATTGAATATGTGCTCATGTCCATCATCAACATGCTCTTCTTTTTTGTTCGGTTGGTCCTCTATTTCATTGATACGACACTGCTTCTGCACTGCTTCTTTCTTTTCCACCACTATGAAGTGATTGTTGAGGTCTACTTTAATATCAATTATATTTCTCTCCTAGTAGTCTTTGATCTTACCCGAACACGTTCATTTGGCTCTTTTTGACGCTTGGGATTTCGACAAGCTAAGCGCTTTTGAGTGCTTTGGAGGTCTTCCTCGCTTGCGGATACCATCCTTGTGAGGTTTGGTATTTGACTTTCCTCTTGGTCTTCTCTGTTATCTCGGTGTTTTCTTCTTTCCATCAGACCTTGGCGAGAACTAAGATTCTTGAAGCTCTAGGATGCCTCCTTTTTCGTTAATATCTTTCTGCCCTTAACCATCTGGTTATGACACGGATGTGGAACCCGAGTCAATGGTAGTGATCCCTTCACATTTGGATAGTTGGGTTTGTTTTGGGCTTAGATATAAACCATTCATAGCTTTCCTCTTTTGTGGGCCTGAGGCATGCTCATGGGCCCTAAAATCCTCAATTGAGGTTATTAGGTTAAAAATAGATGGCTCAAGATGGTATTTGTCAATAGTTGCTGCTCCTCTTAACACATTAAATTCTTCAGTCCAACATTTACTTGAGGGTCATTCCACCTGTTGGGTCAAAGGCCAAAAGTAGTCTTGGACCACTTGGTTTGAAGGGTAGCCCACCTCAACATCAGTTTCTTTGCTGTCTCTTTCCTTATCTTCACTAGTCGACAAAGCCTTCAGTCGTGGTTATCTCCGATTCAGGTAAGGCCTTCCTCTCCTTTAGAGTTTGTTTCAAATGGTTGCTTCCCATTCTAGTAACATCATGTCCTCTACTGGTTTTGGTAAAATTGGGATATGCTGCATGAGCTGGGCTATCGAGTTGTTCAGCAAGTTGTCAAGTAGGCGTACCCTACAAACTTCTCCTAATGGAAATGAGCACGATGTTGTTTTCCCAAGCACTTTTTGAAGTTGTACAATGTGTCCAAAATGGGCAAAGTTCTCTAATACCTGGCAGGTCAACCATCAGTATCCAGTAATTTGTTTCCCGGTCCACGATGTGTGGATTGAACGTTGCCTCCTCCACTATTCTTCTCTTTGCCGACAATGGTCTGGATTCCTCTCGCTCTCGATATCTTTGAAGCTCGCCTATGTCTGTAGAGTGGGCTTCCTTGTTTTCAGAGCGATCCATTCAGTGAACCATTGGGGAGTTGCAGTCGTAAATGGAGATTGCTCCACTGATTCCACCCTCATCCAATCTCCAAATAACAGGAAAATGGCGCCAGCTCCATTCTGAAAAAATGGTGGGATTCTTGAAGCATACCTTCTGTTCGTGTCCCAGCATTCTGCATTTGAAGCACAGTCATAGTAATCTCTTGTATTTATACTGTAATCAGAGGTTTTTAAGCCCCTCCCTCTTCACAAAAATTCATGTGCATAACGACTTGTTCACTTCAATAGTAGCTCTGAATCTGAGGGTTCTGGAGTTAAAGCTGATGAGAGTGTCTTTTGGGATTTCATAAGTTGGGGCTGCTTTAGCTGCAATATTTTATAGATTGTTTGTTGTCCGGAAACCCGGCGGGATACCACGATCCTGAATCCAAATAGGAGTTTTATCAAAGCACACTTAAGTATAGTCTAACCATGAAGGCCATGGCATGACCACAAGTAAAGCACCTCCAACCACCCACTGTCGTCTTTCCAAAATTGCATTCGTATCCTCCTCAAAGGCAAATGAGAAGGATAGAATGCCCTCTTGCATTTCTCGCCATTTCCAACCCCTAAAGCTTCCCCGTATTGCTTTAAGAGAAGCAGAGATTATGGTCTTAGATATCCTAGTTTTCGCAAATATCTTTCCTACCAGGATTTTTCCTGGTCTGGCATCAAGGTTGTAGTCGAAGGGTTGCAAGTCCATTATAAGATCATCAATTGAGATTTGCGGTATGTTCTGCAACTAAGAGCTCAAGCTGCTTCCATCCATGGTTGGTCTCGTTGAAAAGTCGATTGTGTTAATGTTGGTTTGCATGAGAAGTAACCACGATCAAAGAACTAACAATACACCAACATTAATGCAAGAGAATAAACTTAACACTCAAACGTAAAGCGGATCCATAACCCCTAGTAGGGAGCTCCTAGAGAGCATCTTATAATGATGAACGAAGTTATCCATATATAAATGATAAGACAGCCATAAGTATTTTTTTCCCATCTTTATTCATCACGATAGTGCATATTTTGTGGAAATTAAATCTCTATTATAAGAACATAATATTAATAATAATAATTTTGAACAGTATTTAATTAATAAACGACATTATTATTATTATAAACAAATTACCTATAAACTATTAACAAATTTGTAATATTGCAATTTAATTACCCACTATGTACGAACCAAATCAAACAAAAAATCAGCTTCATTTTATTTTATTGAAGAAAAAAAAAGTAGCAATATATATGATTATGTCTATTCATTCATTTATTAATTAATGGGGTATATTAATTGTACTAGCAATTATTTGATCAATGATTATTTAGTATCCGACGATGCTATTAAACAATGAAAAATGTCAAGAAGGGTATAAATATATCCGAAATTCGATGCATAATGCACGATTGTTACTAGGAAACTAATATCAGAATCTGCCATTACAATAATCTTTGCTCTTAAGAAGATCTTGATAAATTATATAGGACAACTATAATTGTACTCATAATCAACACACGATTAAAACTTAATTAATCATTTTGGATGCTGACCCTCTATCACGAATTATCTTTTATATTTATCACTGAAAAAAGGGCATATGATTATATACCCCTCTAACTCAAAAGTGAAAAACCACAAAAAGAAAATACAATGATGCCAAATTTTATTTGTATTGATATATATCCGAGTTTAAATATATATATATATATCTTTTATATAAATATATATATATCTTCTATATAATAAATGTGTGTAGATAATGGTAATTCTTGGTTTTAACTGTTTTTTTTTTTCCATTAATTTTACGAAATATTTTTATATATAACATAATATTCTTATATTCAATGATAAACATGACTTAAAATTTAAATCAAATTAAATAAATAAACAAATTAAAATATGATATTTTTGAGATATTTTACAATGATAATTATTTAAAAATAATAAAATCATATGTTTTATAACTTAAATAAAATTTAATTAAATTTAAACTTCACATATTAGAATAATATAATATTAAACATATAACATAATATAATCTACTATCAACTAGAAACAAACTTCTTTTTAAAAAAAAAAAAAAAAAACTAGCAACCTTAAATTTAAAATCCATATATAATATTAATATGATTGGAGCTCTTTTTTTTCATCAAATTTACCAAAGGACATTGCAAGTTACATTAGAAACTAAAATTAGTTGATGTATGTATACTACTATACACTATGACTTTTTCTATTATTAATTTCTTTTTAAATATTATTGTAATTTATATATATGTCATGTAGCAATGTAAATATATATGTCAATGTTGTATTTAGATGTCATATATGTTGAGATTATTGATATAAATATTTATATATACTATAGAACTATAATTCATTCTATTCTATATTGAAAAAAAAATGAACCATTTTTTATCAAAATTATAGACAATGTTTTGTCCTAATTTTTAATATATTTATGTCATACATTATATTAAACATATTTTATTTATTTTTATGATATTGTTTATTTATTTAAAATTTATATGATAATTTAAAAATAATAAAAATAAATACATGTTTGAATAAGCATATTTATAATTTTAAAACTAATTAAATGTGTATTGCACGTCATTTTTACCCAGTATATATAAAAATTGTGTAGATAACAGAAATTCTTTATTACAACAGTTTTTCATTTTTTTTCGGTTAACTTTAACAAAATATTCTTATATTCAATAGAATATTGTTATAAATAAATAAACATGACTTAAACTAAAATAAATAATGAAAAAAATTACAATAAAATATTTTTGAGATATTTTACAATGATAATTATTTAAAAATATTAAAATCATACGTTTTATAACTTAAATAAAATTTAATTAAACTTAAACTTCATTTATTAGAATAATATCATATTAAACATACAATATATATATAATCTACTATATCAACTAGCAACAAAGTGTCTTTAAAAAAAACTAGCAAATAACTTAAACTTAAAATCCACCTATAATATTAATTTCATATTAAACATATAATATATAATTTCTTATTGTCACTGCCAAATTCAAAAATTAGAACAAACGTAAACTTAAACAAAAATTAATTAATTAAAATAGGATAGTTTTAAGATATTTTATGATAATTTAAATAATTAAATCATATTTATTTAAAAATAATAAAGTCAACCCAATACTACAAACTGCATAAATCAGTCAACTTTCTCTAATATATAAATCGCAAAAACAAGAAATATCCACCAATCGAAATACCCTATTCTACATAAGCATATATAAATATGTATATAAAAATAAAAATGAAGCAAAAGGGTACCCTGATCTTGGCCTCGATATTGTCGATGGTGTCGCTACTCTCGACCTCAAGAGTGATGGTCTTACTAGTGAGGGTCTCAACGAAAATCTGCATCTTTCTTCTTTTACTATTATTACGTCTTCTTCTTCTGATTTCAAGGGTTTGAAAAATTTAGTGGAACCAAGTGTGGTTGTATCATTTTTTTAATCTTATAAATTTGTGTGATAGTCTATTTTTTATCAAGTGATTGATTCTCTTTTTCTTCATCAAATTCACCAAAGGACATTGCGAGATACATTTGAGCTAAAAATAGTTGATGTATGTATGCTGCTCTACACTATGACTTTTTCTATTCTTATTTTATTATATTATTATTATTATTTTAAATATTATTGTAATTTATATATATGTCATGTAGCTATGTAAATATACATCAATGCATTGTTTAGATATCATATATGTAGAGATTATTGATATAAATATTTAAATATACTATAGAACTACAATTCATTCTATTATATGTATATATTCTTAAAAAGAAAAGTGAACCAATTTTTATTAAAATTATAGATAATATTTTACCCTAAATTTTTTTAATACATTTATACGTTATATTAAACATATTTTTTTTTTTTTTATGATATCGATTATTTATTTAAAATTTATATGATAATTTTAAAAATATATATAATAAAAATAAATACATGTTTGAATAAGCATGTTTACAACTTTAAAACTAAGCAAATGTGCATTGTATGTTGCTTCTACCTAGTATTTAACAATATGTGTGGTTAATTGTAAGAGAAACTAATGCACTAAAACTAGTATATATATATATATACAAATTCTTTAGTATACCCCTAAACACTACCTACTATTTTTGGTACACACATAGTTATAATCCATTTTTTTTACATAGCGGTGCACATTATAATTATTAAAAATATCTTCCAAAATTTTTTAAATTCTGAATAATTAATTTTGCTGAAAATATAGTTAAAACAGTTTGTTACACAAGTATTTTTTTTTTATACACGTGTGAAATAACATGTTTAAATCTTGTTTTTGATATAGTAAATTATTCAGAATTTTTCAAAATTTTGCAAGATATTCTAAATAACTACAATATACACCATCATATAAAAAAAATAGAATTATAACTATTCACGTATCGAAAAAAATGTGCACTAATGTACCATTTTTAGAGGGTGGTATGTATAAATATATTAGTGTTAACGCGGTTTTTCGCCAACAATGAATTAAGAAAATAACAAAGTTGAATTAGTGCTTGATGGTAAACTGAAGTAAGAAAATAACTCTCAAGAACACTGGTCTTTTTACGTGGTTCAGTGGTTAAAATCCACCTAGTCCACGAGTCTATATTATTACTGTTTTTCTCTCTCTATTTTGACAGAGTTTCAATATTACAGAATAATCGTCTCATTTCCTGTCCAATATTCTAAGTATTTATAGAGAAATTCCTTGGACAGGTTTGGGTAACCCTGTGAGTCAATCACGGATTTGCTTATTTATTACATTTATTATGGAATATTCCCATTTATACTAGGATATGATCTGATCATGAAATAAATAGACTCCTAATATCTGGGGCATTAACTATCACAGGCTGGCTGTAAACGATCGTATAAAGAATCCAGGTCTTCGGGGATCCGCAGACATGCCATATGTTCAATTCACCCCGAGTTGAACACATCGCCGAGCTCGTATCATGGAGGCCATGCCTTATAAATACTTATCAATTTATGCATCCCTAGCTCATACAACCATCATGAAAATAATGCTGTCTATATGGAATGTACATGGACTCCTTGGCTATTTCTTCCATGCATTTATTTGCTAGCTACATACGATCTGAGGGAAAGACCCGTGCTGAAATTAGGATACACATGTGCCCCCCAAGTCCTTGCTCGTGGTTTATGACGTCATCTTTTGACCTACACAGTGGGGACTTTTAGACTTCTATAGCAATAAACCATGCATGCCCACTGCTTGAGTACTGGACACGTGGAGCACTACAATTGGCGTCTGTTCGAGTTTCGAGGACTGCAATATTTGTCTTGTCAACTTTTTGCCGTCGTTTTGTCCTTTGAAACATAGCCCTTGGATCTTGTATTGACCTAATCAGATGGCTCAAATTGATTTATGTCGTTTACGTATAAATAGGGTAGAAAATTTCCACAGTTCATCACCTTTTATTAGAAATCTTTCTTCATCTTCTCTCGTCTGGGCTTTCAAACCCCTCTTCTTTCTCAGAAAAAAGAAAACCAAAAATCTTTCGTTTCAAAATCTCTGCGAAACCCAGTTGTCCGATTACTCAGGAGTCTTCCAGGAACTCTTCCTTGCAAAATCTACTTCTTCTACCGACGATCACACTGTAAGTCTTATCGTTTCGAAGAACCCTTTTTTTCTACTAATTTCTACGTTTTATTTACCATGCTCACCCACGTTTCACCGTAGATAATATTAGGGTGTTTTCTCAATATTTTTGGCACATAGGCTTCAACTTTAGGTTTACTGAGAAGGTTTAGAATATCTCCTAAAACTATGACATTCACGAAACTGGGTATTTTATGGGTAGATTTGGGTAATTAATGGAAAATTTTAGGAAATACCCATTCGAGCTATAGAAATGAAAGGTTAGGGTTCAAAAATCAGATTGCTTAGGAAACACGTTTCTTGGGTAGTTTTTTTTTTCTAAACCGCCCCCCAAGGACAGTAGTGGCCGGATTTTTAGACACACAGATCCCTAAATGTCAGGGATCTGTTGGGAAACTGAGGCGAGTAGTGTAGGGTAGCACGTGGGATCACACAACAGGCTGAGACTAACTCAGCTCGTATATCATAAATATCATTTTCCCCCGTACATCCATGTCATAACCTTTACAAAATCTTAGGTCGCCTACTAAGTGACTCATCATTCTTGTTTGTTAGGCGATCTAGGCACCCAAGAAGAGCGTACCCAAGAAGAGTGTACCCAATAAAAATGCACCTGGCTCGTCGGCTCAACAAACCAACAAAGGCAAAGAGATCGCCTCTAAATCTCCTCTTCCTTATTTCGGCCTTATGGTAGAGAGGGAGATCGTGATTGACCCCAACGCGTTCTTCGAGGCATAGACGATTGTCTCAAAGATCATGACCCAAGGAAGGGTCAATAAAATAATGCTGAGCCACAACATAGAGGTCGGGTCCGGGGTCCTCATTGCCCGGCCTCCGTTCAAAGGGGAACGGAGCTGTGCACCCCTCTAGGAGGACTTCGCGGCCTGGAGTGACGAGCACTTAAAGGCGGGGGCCTTCCTTCCCCTAGACCAATATTTTTTTGATTTCCTCAACTACGTGAAATTGGCACCGTTTTAGCTCCCCCCAAATTCAAACCGACTTCTGGCGGGGCTGAAATACCTCTTTTTAAAGCATCAGTGGGAGGTCCCCACTTCAGCAGATATCCTCTACTTCTTCTGCCTTAAGGCCAACCCTGAGTAAAGAGGGCGAGGTGACAAATTCTACTACCTCACCAGATTCCCAAACTCAGCCTCGGTTATCGAGCTCCCCAGCCACCCCAACGACTATAAGGATCAATTCTTTATGTCGAACGGGTTCCACAACTGTGATCATCGATATTTCAACCGTCCTCGTAAGTCTTCTTTCTTTTCTCAGCTCTCGAAGTCATTCTCTCTTTTTAATAGATATACTTCTTGTGTTTATACTAATTGAGTTTACCATTTTTTGTGCAGCCATATTCGCGAGGACGGAGAAGTCTGTGACCCTCGAGGGTCAGTATGACACCTTGTCTGGGCTCCCACCCCATGAGAAGGATTATCGCCAACTCGTGAATGATGTCATGATGCTGGCGTGCTAATTAATCGGTGAAGGCCAGACTTTGGCCTTAAGAAGGACATGGGCTATCCTTCCGGTAGTCCAAGAGCACCCCCCCCCCCCCCCCCAGAAGGAGACTCTGAGGCTGCTGAAGGCGAGGAACAAGAAGAAGATGAAGCGCCTCTTGTGCGAAAGAGGCAGGCTCCCGAGGCTACTCGGGGTCCTGACCTAGAACGAGCTGCATTGGGGGCAGCAACCGGCCCCTCCAGCCAAGGTAACCTATACCCCTATAGGGAATTAGATAGGGTTGTTGCTGACTTTAGGCTAGTTAGATTTAACCCAAACCAACTCGTCCATCGCCACCCTACCAATCCAGATCGTAACATTACCCTACTCCAGTCCGTGGACCATTTAATGTTGCGCCATGATATGACTTACCCTAGAGGTACTATTGTCATAGATAACACCTCGACTTTTAGGTCAGCCATTTTTGAGGAGTATGGGACCAATCGTAGGTCGTGGCCCTCTTTGCTCCAAGACGCCTTTGCCGCTGGCTTTAGGCAATATGTAGACGAGTCTAGCCCCAAGGTAGAACCTGAGCCCAAACCTCCCATAATCCACGAAATTCTAGACTTAGATTCCCCTTCTCCTCTAGTAATCCCAAGGCTGGAGGTCGTGATAATAGACTCCTCCCCTAGCCCATTGGGTAGGACTTTTATTTATTTCTTTTATGTAAATTTCTGAGTTTACTTGTGTATAAATTCCCTTCTTATTTTTTTCAGATGAAGAAATGGATCGATCCGGAGCTTCTAACCTTCGTATCGCTTTCCAGGGCGGAAAGTCCAGCTTGAGTCCTATCATAAAGAAACCCTGATTTACAAAGAAAACGCTTCCTGCGGCAGGAAACGCCTATAAATCCCCTGCTAAGGGGAAAGGTATGAGCTCAGCAGCTCTGGCTTCCACCGTGACGGAGAAAAGGATTCCTCCACCACCTCCTCCTCCTCGGTTCATGCCTGCTCGGGATCAGGTAATACAAGCTGATCCCCCAGCTCCTCTTGTCCTTACTGCTACTATGCGCATTCTAATCGATCCTCAAGATCTGGAGAAGATCCCCGATACCTTTCGGGGGACCCTCTACGAGACGGCGAACCACATGGTGGAGCATGTTTACAAAGCCAACCCAAGGGATCTGAGGACGATAGAAGAGCGGAGCCCGGAGAACGTTCTGGAGTCAACCTTGGGGATGACCCTAATAGTAAGATATCGTTCCTTAGTGAATTTCTTCTTTTCATTTTGCCCAAGTATACATCTAACTTGTCTCTTTATTTTGCAGTGGGCTCTGGCTCAGCACCGCAGTATAGCCCGAGCTAGAGCTAGGAATGATGAACTCCAGGCTGAGCTCCAAGCTGCCAAGACCGCCCTAGCTGCTGCTCAAGAAGGTGAGCAGGCCGCCAAAGCTACCTTTGCAGCTGATCAAAAGGGCGAGTATGATGCCAAGTTCACCCTTGCATCGTCTCAAGAAAGCGAGCAAGCCGCAAAGATAGCCTTGGCTGCTCTTCAGGTCGAGGTTGCTGAGACTGCGGTTAAAGAAGAGAAAGCGGCCTTACTATCTGCCATGGAAGACATGTTGTATCATTCCTGGGCATTTAACCAGGATGGAAACTTCTCTTTCATGTCTCCCGAGCTGTGGGATCCATACCTCAAGAAATTCAAAGCTCGGATCTTGCAAGAGCCGTCAGACACAGGGAATGCTTCCACTGCAGGTGAGCAGGAGAATGAGGAGGTCACGTCCTCAGAACGCCCTGGAGGGGCTTGATGAAGCCTTCATTATTTCTTTTTTTTTTTGTATGTTTTTATAAACAATTTGTCCTTGGACTTAGTTCGAGGTTTTTCTCCTCGGGACAACTTGAATTTTAATTCATATATCTAACTTTTAATCTATTTGTCTTTTCCTTGATTATTCCTCATGTTTATGCTTTCTTATACTTGCACATTCGAGATTTTAGGAATCGATCATTAGATTGGGATAGATATTTCGAGTTTGGTTATTTCCAAATTTAATGTGTTGATTTATATTGTACCTGTTATGTGTCAGGCCTTGGACCCGATTATAGTTTTAAATATTTCAAACTTAGTTCGCGTTAGGTTTATTAACATCTCGAGCTTTTAGGAAAGTCATCGAATATTCAATTTTTGTTAACTTCTAAGTTTTGGGTCTGGTTGTATCCAGGGTTTTAAGTAATCTGAGCTTAGTTCGTGCTAGATTTATTGACACCTCGTGCTCTTAAAAAGTCGTCGGATAATCAATTTTCCAAGCTTCTAAGTCTCTGACCTGGTTATATCCAGGATATTTTTGTACCTGGTTGTATCTAGGATTTTAAGTAATTTGCAACCTTGTTCTGATTCACCTCAGGTTATATGCCCCCCAAGTAACCAGAATGTAAAGACTTTCTTGGTTGCTTTTACAAATATTAATACACGAACTAATTTATAAATAACCTTATCAAGGAAAAATATTTAAAAGCATACGAACAAGAAAAACTATATAACAATCCCTCATTATTTAATTAAATGGATTTTATAACTAAACCTTACATAGATGGTTGGTAATACTATTGATAATACTTATGTAAGTGCATTGTGTTCTAGGTCTGTGGGACTGTTTCTCCACTAAGCCGAGCTAATTTGAAAGTTCCCTCACACAAAATTTCCATGATCTGATAGGATCCTTCCCAATTCGGACCTAAAGCCCCGTCTTTAGGGTCCTTGTCCGCCAAAAAGACCATTCGGAGTACTAGATCGCCCAAACCAAAACTACGTCTTTTGACCTTGGAATTAAAATAACAAGTGATTTTCTGTTGGTAATGTGCGAGCTGTAGTTGTGAATCCTCTCATTTCTCATCAATCAGGTCGAGAGACGCGTTAAGAAACTCATCATTCCGCTCTTGGATGAATGTCCTTAACCTGTGCGTGGCTACCTTTGCTTCAACGGGAAGGACAGCCTCACTTCCGAAAGTCAAGGAGAAAGGAGTGTGTCCTGTGGAAGTCATGTGGGAAGTTTGGTATGCCCAAAGTACTTGCGGGAGCTGCTCGGGCCATACTCCTTTGGCCTCATCTAACCTTTTCTTAAGGCTCGCCTTTAGAGTCTTATTCATAACCTCGATTTGTCCATTGGCCAGTGGATATGCAACCGAAGAAAAACTTTTAATAACTCCGGGCTTTTCACAGAAATCTGTGAAGAGATCACTGTCAAACTGGGTTCCATTATCTGACACGATATTTTTAGGGAGCCCAAATCGGCATACAATGTTTTTCACCACAAAGTCCAGGACTCTCTTTGAAGTGATGGTTTCCAAAGGCTCGACTTCTACCCACTTCGTAAAATAATCAATTGCCACCACCGCATAGCGAACTCCTCCCTTTCTCATAGGCAAGGATCTTATTAAGTCAATTCCCCATGAAAATGGCCACGGGGATGAGATCATCGTTAGCTCGACTAGAGCAGCTCGGGCGACTGTGACGAAGCGCTGGCATTTGTCACATTTCTGAACATGGGAAATGGAATCTTTTGTTAAAGTGGGCCAAAAATAACCATGCCTTAATATTTTCATGGCTAGGTTTTGCCCCCCCAGCATGATCTCCATAAAAGCCTTCATGCACCTCTTGCAGAATGGTTTTAGCCTCCTTAGGCAGAACACACCGTAGAAGAGGAAGTGAATGACCACGCCAATATAACGTTCCATCTATCATCACATATCTCATAGCTTGATAGAGTATCTTTCTCGCATCCTTTCTTTCTTCAATTAGCCTTCCTGTTGTAAGGTATTCCACTATAGGGTTCATCCAGGTCGGCCTTGTGTCAATCATCTCGATCTCTATCACTTTTTCTGCCACGCTTGGACCTCCAAAAATTCCACGGGTACTACGTTCAAAGTCTCAACTTCCTTGGTGGTGGCAAGCCTTGCCAAAGCGTTAGCATTAGTGTTCTACTCGCGAGGGATCTGTTCGACGGTACTGTACTCAAATTTTGATAGCTCTCCCTTCACCTTAGCTAGGTAAGCTGCCATCTTGGCACCACGCGCTTGATATTCCCCCAACACTTGATTGACCACGAGCTGGGAATCGCTATAACACTGGACGACCCTTGCTTTCAATTCCTTTGCCACTCTAAGCCCAGCTAACAAAGCCTCATACTCGGCTTTGTTGTTTGATGCTTCGAATCTGAATCTCAACGCTGTATGGAATCGATGCCCCTCTGGAGAGATCAATATGATCCCACCTCCAGATCCATTCTCATTAGATGAGCCGTCCACAAATATTCTCCATAACTCCTGCACCGTCTCCTTCCAAAGCTCCTCTTGAAATCCAGTGCATTCAGCCACAAAATCAGCAAGGGCATGGCTTTTGATTGAGGTCTGTGGTGTGTACCGTATCTCGAACTGGCTGAGTTCTACTGCCCATTTTAAAAGACATCTTGACGCTTTAGGTTTTTGCAAAACCTGCCTTAGAGGTTGGTCAGTCATGACGTGGATTGAATGGGATTGGAAGTATGGTCTAAGCTTCTTGGAAGCTAATATCAAGCAGAATGCTATCTTTTCTATCAGCGGATACCGTGATTCAGCCCCAAGAAGTCTTTTGCTTATATAGTACACCAATTTTTGAGCACGGTCTTTTTCCCGAACTAACACGGCGCTGGCTGCATTTCCTGTCATGGCCAAATATAGGAACATGGGCTCTCCAGATATAGTCTTAGACAATACTAGGGGTTTGGTCAAATGTGTCTTTTGGGCAAGGAATGCCAGCTCGCACTCCTCAGTCCATTCAAATTTCTTATTTCCTCTGAGCAAGTTGTAAAATGGCAAACACTTGTCAATGGACTTTGAAATAAATCAGTTTAACGCCGCCACTTTTCTAGTCGAGCTCTGAACTTCTTTACGCGAGTTGGGCGAAGGCATCTCCAATAATGACCTGATTTTTTCTGGGTTCGCCTCTATCCCCCTTGTATTGACTATGAATCCCAGAAACTTTCCCGACGCTACTCCAAAAGTACATTTATGGGGATTTAGCCTCATATTGTATTTCCTCAAGATTTCAAAACATTCCTTTAGATCGGAAACATGGTTATCGACAGTCTTGGATTTGACTAGTATATCGTCGACATACACTTCCATATTTTTCCCGATCTGATCAACGAACATTCTATTAACTAACCGTTGGTAGGTATCCCTAGCATTCTTTAGCCCGAAGGGCATAACTTTATAACAGTATACATTCATTGGAGACATAAAGCTAGTATGCTCCTGGTCCGCAGGATTCATCGCAATTTGGTTATATCCAGAGTACGCATCCATAAAAGACATGAGTTCGTGTCCCGCGGCGGCGTCTACCAACTGATCAATTCTCGGCAATGGGAAGCAATCCTTAGGACAAGCTTTGTTCAGGTCAGAGAAATCAATGCAAGTCCGCCATTTTCCATTCGGCTTTGGTACCAGGACAGGATTCGCGACAGATCGGGTATTTTGCTTCACGAATGAACTCGCACTTTAATAACCGAGCTACTTCTTCTTCCAATGCCTCAGCTCGAATTGTTCCCAAACGTCTCTATTTTTGGGATTTCGCAGGCACGCTTTTATCCAAGTTTAGGGTGTGCATGATCACACTCGGGCTTATTCCCACCATGTCTTCATGAGACCAGGCGAAAACATCTAGATTCCTTTGTAGAAATTTAACCAGCTTCTTTTTCCTATCATCACCAAGATTTTTTCCAATCTTAACGACTCTTGAAGCATCTGTGGGATCTATTTTTACCTCCTTGAGCTCCTCAATATCTTGGAGCTCTGACCTGTCCTCGCCTATTCGTGGATCGATGTCATCATTTGGGGCGACATCTCTATCCTTTGTTCCTTGAGGTTCTTTCGTCCCGGAGGCAACTTCCACTTCCGGGGACTCGCCAACTCCGTCACTTATGGCCATTGCTTGTTGCCCGGGTTGTGATTTTCCCTTCATGAAAATTCTATAACATTCCTTGGTAGCGAGCTGATCGCCTCTGATAGTGCATATTCCCGCGGATGAGGGGAATTTGATTGCCAGGTGGCGGATAGAGGTTATGGCTTCGAATGCCATCAACACAGGTCGGCCCAAAATTGCATTGTATGCGGCTGGACAATCGATGACCACGAACTCGAGAAGCTTAGAGACAGTTCGTGGACCTTCACCCAATGTTACCACTAACTCGATTGTTCTTATAGCTGTTGACCCTTCACCAGAAAACCATATAGAATCACGGAGGTAGCCTTCAGCTCGGTTACAAACAATCCCATTTTTTCTAAGGTGGACCTAAAGAGTAGATTCATGGAACTTCAATTATCTACTAGCGTCGTCCTAACTCTCCGATTGGCGAGCTGAACGATTATCACCAGAGGATCGTTATGTGGGAACTGAACATGGCTGGCATCTTCCTCTATAAAACTGATTGGTTGTTTTTCCAAACGCTGCTGCTTTGACAACCGTTGCTCCGGGACAAACTCGACTCCATTATGGGATTTCAGCTCGTTGATATACCTCTTTTGGGCACCTCTGCTCGTGTCTGCCAAATGAGGTCCTCCCAAAATGGTGGCTATATCTCCTCCTGTTATCGGAGGTGGATTGTCCTAATTCACCTGAGCTCCGGTTTGATTCATTGGAGCTTTTGGAACTGACAGAGTGTTTTGTCCAGCGGGCTGACTGGGAGTTGTTCGATTCCGGGCGTATTGAGCCAAAGGTCCTACCTTGATGAGAGTCTCGATTTCATCCTTCAGGTGTCTGCAGTAATCAATACTATGACTGATATCATTTTGGAATCGACAGAATTTTGAAGGGTCTCTCTTCGCCCTTTGATTCTTTAACGGTTTTGGTTTCTTCCACGAAAGGTGAGCAGAATTTGCCAAGAAGATGTGTTCTCTAGTATCCGTGAGATCGGTATATGTTGTGTAGACTGGTTTAAATTTCTCCACAGACTTGTTTTTCTTTGTTCCGTTCTGGTCGCCCTCACCATTTCCCTTTCGATTGTTATTCCCCCATTGGTTATTCTGGGTAATGGTTTGAGTCGTAGCCGCTACATCCGTTACCGCTCCAACGAGCTGGACATGGACTTGGCTAGTTCCTACGATGGAAGCTCACGCCTCTTCTAGGTTAACCGACCTTTGAGCTCGGTTCAAGAACTCATCAACAGTACTCACTCCTTTCCTCGGTAGCTCTTGCCACATGTCGCCTCCAACAAGGATTCCCGTTCTCATTGCCATGAGCTTAGAACTCTCGTCGGCGTCTCTAGCTCGCGCAGCAACATTGGCAAACCTACTTAGGTATGCTTTGAATGGTTCACAGGGTTGTTGCTTTATGTTTGCCAGAGAGTCAGTTTTAATCCTAGCTGTTTGAGAAGCCCTGGATGCTCTCTTGAAATCAGCAGAAAAGCTCTTCCACGAGCTGATTGAATGCCTCTTATACTGTTTGAACCATTGCCTAGCTGGCCCAATCAGAGTCGATGGGAATATTAAGCATCTTAGCTCGGGCCTAATGTTGTGGGCCATCATCATGGTGTTGAACATCCCCAAGTGGTCAGATGGATCTCCATCTCCATCAAACTTTGACAAATGTGGCATCCTGAAACCCTGTGGATATGCAGTCGCCACAATATTCGGGGCGAAAAGCTCGAGCTCATCCTTTGAATCACACTCATCTTTCTCTTTTTATGATAGGATCCTTTTCATCAGCTCCTCCATCTAGACTAACCTTTCGAGGGTTTGGTCCCCGGTTCCTTGGTTATTCTGGGGCTGCTCAACAGCTCCCATCCTATTGTATGCATTCTGTGGGTTGTTGTCCCTCCAAGTTTGGGCTTGGTTTTGTGGGACATTCCCGTTATCACGTACCTCGGAAGGATCTCCCCCATGATGAGTGTAACTAACTCCTTCATTTCGAGCTGAATTTCTTCTCTGCGAGTTTAAACGATCTCGCAGATCAGGCTGTGGATAGAATCGGGGACTCTGAGCTGAACTCAGGTGATTTCTCAGATCGCCTTCGGACCTGCCACTTCGATGGCTCTCAGTCCAATAACTTCCATTAGCGAAGCTCACTGCTCGCGGTTGAGGCTGAGGATTTGGACTATTGACTCGGGTCCGCGGGACATAAGTGGGGGCAGACGGAGGAGGATTTCTCCTACTGTCCCCATAAGCAGGAATGTCCCGCACAGACGGAGGAGGATTTCTCCTACTGTTTCCATGAACAAGAATATCCCGTGCAGAACGAGGCGGTGTCGGATGTCTTATGGGTGATGGGGGATGCCTGACTGGCGAGGCAATTCTTGTCCCATTAGGGGGAACTAAATTAGCCCGCGGTCGCTCCACCCCACCATTTCTAGCTCTTTGCTCCTGACGATCCGATCGTGATGCATGAAGATTGGTTGGAACATTTTGTCTCTGTGAGCTCACCCCGACTCCCCCTCGTGGGTGGCCATGGGTATTCCCATGTGCATTTGACGGTGGTACCGAACTTG
The DNA here is from genome assembly GCF_963169125.1 of Humulus lupulus. Classification (NCBI taxonomy): domain Eukaryota; kingdom Viridiplantae; phylum Streptophyta; class Magnoliopsida; order Rosales; family Cannabaceae; genus Humulus; species Humulus lupulus. The sequence goes on from NW_026908805.1 coordinate 112,329, forward strand.
GGGTTGCGGTTCTAACTAATCGACTAACCTGCCGATGACCCCTGGGAGGGCCACCAGGCTGAACATTTTGGCGATCTCGCGCTGTGGGCACAAAACTTGGGGTGGCAGTTCTGAATGACCGACTTGGTTTGAATCGGTTATTCCTGTGGGACTTATGAAACCCACTTTGCCTATTTCCGACATTAACGTCGGTTGCAAAAGGGGGTAAGTGAGCCAAAACCTCCTCGATTTGCCTGTTTGCCTTAGCAAGATAGCTCCTTAACTGCATGTTTTCTAGTTCTACTGCAGTTAAGTAGTCTGGGTTTGGATTCGGCGGCAATGACGTTGAACTCCCAGTATCGTCGTGGCCCATCGGTTGCTTTCCCGGTCATTGCTGAACTTCAGGGCCATGCTCATTTGAAACAGCAGTATGGTGGGCCCCCTGCCCACCAGGTTGTTCCATCTCATTGTCGTGCATCGAGTGAGTGACCATCATGATGAGATTTGATTGGGATTTTTATGAAAGCACTAATTTTCCTCTCAATGAAAGCACCAAATTGTTGACGCGGTTTTTCGCCAACAGTGAATTAAGAAAATAACAAGGTTGAATTAGTGCTTGATAGTAAACCGAAGTAAGAAAATAACTCTCAATAACACTGGTCTTTTTACGTGGTTTAGTGGTTAAAATCTACCTAGTCCACGAGTCTATATTATTACTGCTTTTTTCTCTCTATTTTGACAGAGTTTCGGTATTACAAAATAATCGTCCCCTTTCCTGTCCAATATTCTCAGTATTTATAGAGAAATTCCTTGGACATGTTTGGGTAACCCCGTGAGTCAATCACGGATTTGCGTATTTATTACATTTATTTTGGAATATTCCCATTTATACTAGGATATGATATGATCATGAAATAAATAGACTCCTAATATTTGGGGCATTAACTACCACAAGCTGGCCGTAAACGATCGTATAAAGTATCCAGATCTTCGGGGATCCGCGGACATGCCATATGTTCAATTCACCCCGAGCTGAACACACCGCCGAGCTCGTATCATGGAGGCCATGCCTTATAAATACTATAAGCTCGTGCTTATCAATTTATGCATCCCTAGCTCGTACAGCCATTATGAAAATCATGCTGTCTATATGGAACGTACATGGACTCCTTGGCTATTTCTTCCATGCATTTATTTGCCAGCTGCATACGATCTGAGGGAAAGACCCTTGATGAAATTAGGATACACAATTAGTATCTAGTGTTACACAAAATTCTATTATAATAGAAAAATAAATTTGTGTAAATATATATACAACTATAGGGAAATTCTATAATATGGAGGTACCACTTTTGTTTCTAACGGTAGGGGAGTGCCTTTTTTTTTTTTTTGTATACGCGTGCAACTGATTATTTTAAACTCTATTTTTGGTATCGTAAATTATTTGAAATTTTCTGAAAATTGGTGGGATGCCTATTATAACTACAATTTACACCATTATATAAAAAAATTTGGGTTATAATTTCTTCAAATGTCAAAAATAGAGATACCCTTACAATAAAAGCAAAAGTAGTGCCCACACTATATTTATACCCCTATAATTGTATAAATATAATGTTATAAATAATATAGTAGAGAAGAACGAAATATATATATTAATATATTTAATTGAATAATAGAAATACAAAAATACAATAAAAAGAATAAACCAAAACCGAGGCACGTAAAACACGCTTTCCTTAGAGCAAATTTGCCACCTCTACCTGAACGGTGTTAGAAGATTTGTGAGCAGCCACTTCCCATGATACAACAGCTATCAAGCAGGACGAAAGCACCACTACGTCTGCTTAGTCAAACTCAAAATAAACATTCCCTCTATCACCAGAAAATACTACAAAGACAGAAGAGAGAAAGATCACCAAGACTATTGTGTGTGATACTCTGTATCTATGTGTCTTAGAATTAGAGGAGAAGCCTCCTTTTATAGGCTTCATGGAATGTTGAAAATGTGTGTGAAATCAAGTGCATTAATGCTCAAATATCCTACAAATCTGAGATCTTAATTTATGAAAATTAATCAGAATTAATCACACTTATTATGGTAATATCAGTTGTTACCCAAAATAATTTTTTGAAAAATCAATCAGAATTAATCGCACAATATTATGATAATCTTAGTTTTGACCAAAGTGATTTGTTAAGAATCAATCAGAATTAATCACAAATATTATAATAATCTTATCTTTAATTAAAGTGATTTATTGAATCATTACCATTTTAAGCATCAATTTCACTTTTTTTTTTTTTTTCCAACATATAATAGTTTGATAATCTATATGCATGTGAAGTTCGTCGACAAAGCCATGATTCCTTTTGGTAATAGTACCAGATATGATGACCCATGAGAATGATATATCCTGTCAATATATAGTGATGGAAAATGAAACAATTAATGGATCAAAAAGTATGACGACAATATATATAGTGATTCTAATAACATTTGAGGGTCTTATATATATACATCTCTTCTGTATAAAATCTTTGTAGGAATCATGAAATTTTAGTTTTAACGATTTATTTTGTTAATTTTAACAAAATATTTTGAATATTTAATGAAATATACTTTTAAAATCAATTAAAAATAAATAATTATTAATTTTATTAATATAAATTCAAAAATTATAAAATATCATTACATATTTATTAATTATATTAATATAAATTCAAATGCTATAAAATATCATTATTATAATAATATTTAATACTAGACTAGATATTTATTAATTATATTAATATAAACTTAAATGTTATAAAATATCATTATTATAATAATATATAATACAAGACTAGATATTTAATAGTTTTATCAATATAAATGCAAATGTTATAAAATATTATAATATATAATCCTAATTTTTTTATAAAATTTTGCTAGAATAAATATTTAATAATTATATTAATATAAATTCAAATATTATAATAATAATATTTAATATAAAACTATATATTTAATAATTATATTAATATAAATTCACATGTTATAAAATATTATTATTACATTAATATATAATATATAATGTTGACTACATTTTTCGCTATCAATTTAATCTTAGAACTTGACAGAAGTTAGAAGAAAATAACATAGGGCTTTTATGTGGTTTGGTCTATAAAAGAGCCCTAGTCCACGAGTCTTTGGTGTTAGTGAGTTTGAAGCTTGTTTGAGCAAGCTTCAATGGAGTCTCAGACATCGTATATATTGTTATGAGTTTACAATGCTTAACTAGCCAAAATTCTCTACCATTTACAAGGAGATGTCACAACTTTATTTATAAAGGTTAGGGTCATTAATGCCCTTAATGAACAATTAATACAACATTCTCCTTTATCTGGGGAGTAAACTGATAATTAATTACATAGGGATGCACTAATAAAGACCATGAGCCTAGGCAGATTGCACGGGGCCCATTTGCAGAAAATTGCCTACCAACCTTATGGGGAACAGGTATCTGACTGTGTCAGGATACGACGCACGTTCGCCCATGTCAGGCAGCATTGTAGGAAATGCCGATTGTTGAGTGTACGATTTCGACACCACTACTCGAGGCTCACCAAAAGTTGTTAGATGATCTTCTAGTGGGCCACAGCTGCGACGACTGACACCTGGCAACTACTCCAGGTCCAAGGACATGAATCCTAGACCCGGGGGATTGGCGAATGAAGAGAGTGAGGACCATCTAAATGGTCTTCGGGGCGTGACCTTACTTGGAGACATCCACACCTTGGAGACGGGTCATGGGACGTGGCCTCGTCTGGAGTCATCCGCACCTCGAGGACAAACCTTGAGGCGTGGCCTCACTTGGAGACATCCACGCCTTGGAGATGGGTCACGGGACGTGGCCTCGCCTGGAGACATCTGCGCTTCGAGGACAAACCTCGAGGCATGGTCTCACTTGGAGACATCCATGTTTGGCTAGACCATAGTACTAAACCTCACTAGTGCTCGAGGAGCTTAATTACTCCTCTAATAAATGTCACATGTCCTCTGGTGAAAATACTGACAACACATATAAATACATTATATATAAGTGTCGTGTGTACAAATTGTTAGAATATTTATTTAAATGGTATATAAAATCAATTTGTTACAACTAATTGATTTAATATATTAAAGTCAATATTTAATTTATTGACAAAATATTCTAATTAATGGTCAACATTATTTGTTACCTGATTTTGTTGTTACCCGATTTTTCACATCCCAACTGATTGAGAAAATATCTCAATCTGTGGCAGAGACTCTGATGGTAGGTCTCACTCTATAAATATAGAGTACCGGTCCCCAAGCTCACTGCTCATTCTGACTTTTAGTAACTCCATCTAAAAGAGTTAGTGTGAGCTTGGAAGCCCGTGTACTCGTTCTAATTATTTTCTTTTCTTTTGTAGATCTAAATCTAGATCGAGGTTATCAATAGCAATGGCTGGAGGTATACAATATTCGATCCTCTTTTTGTATATGTTTATTCTATATATTAATTTCGCCTACATGTATATAGAATTGTTCATATGCCTATATTTCATTTTAATCTAACACAAATAATATGATTGTGTAACTAATAAGAAATTAGAATAAAATTTTATCTTCTATCTATAATAAAGAAGTTTCTCCTCCAATCATTGCGGTGTGATTTGAATAATATCATGAATATTTTGTACATTAAATATGTTAGTTTGTGATCTAAAATGTTATTGTATTATTTAAAAAAAAACTCATAAATAATGTTTTGGTTTAATTTTTCTTTTAATATGTTTATATCATTCTTTTATATATAATATTATTTATTTATTTAAAATTTATATGACAATCATAAAAACTTAATAAAAATAAATAATTAATAAATTTTCTAAATAAAACTAAGCAAATGCACATTGTACTAGCATGAACTTAGTATATATTATATATCTTAAAAGTATTTTAGCTACGTTACAAATTAATGACAAGCAATTGCCGAAAGCTATATATAAATATATATAAAGAACAATATTGTTGTACATTTTCATGTACTCCTGCTAGCTATTTTTGGCTTGAAAATTTTCCAGCTAATAACTGGTTTGAATATGTTCTGTTAGAATACTATAATCTGAATTTAACCCTAATTAATTCATGAGAAATCTAACTATAGAATCAAAGATTAGCGGAAGCGTACCGGAGTCCATAGAATCGATTTTGAACGGTATGATCTTCCAATCTTTGCATCAAAGTTTTTCTCTGGAACCTGAGTTTCTTGATGATGGGGATTCAAGAATACGATATGTGAAGCGATGCAAAACTGGGGACCTACCTCTTTATTAATAACTGGAAAAACAGTAATTAATAATTTATTTACTATTTCTAATTTGGCCCCTCATCAAATCAGAAATTGTCTCAATGGTATCCACATATAAAAATCATGACAATCATGTCCTTAAGTCATAAACTTTATTCAAAAATAGACCACATAAATTTGACTTATTTATATAATGACCCATTACACATTTTTATATTTACAATTGTGACCCCAAATAAATAAATTTTTAACAATCTCCCACTGGGCCACATATGTATATATATAAATGTGTTAACCTTATTGAGCTCATAACTTTGTCATCATAACTGTAGGCATGTGCAATCTCGTCCATTAACTATATCAACATAGGATCAAAGCGATTTTCGTTGTATCAATCACAACTAAACCCATCAATGGTCACATATATCAACATAGCCAAATGACATAGATCAATCATGATAATGTGGTATGAAAATTACATGCATGGTGATCTATTCATGTCAATTTTCAATTGGTCCTGCTTTACTTTATAGAGATCAAAACTTTAGCTTAATGTACAAAGTGAAATAAACTTAATAACATAAAGTCTGATCAGAAAAATATCTTAATACACAAGTTTCATGAAACTAATAAAACACAAAGGATAATAAAGACAAACTCCCACTGAATCTAGATATCCTCATACTCTAAAACACCCATACGAGCAGTGTGCTCATGAAAGACCTTGGGTGGCAAACCCTTAGTAAGGGGGTCTGCAATCATGGAGTTTGTACCTAAGTGTTCTATACAAATCTGTCCACTCTGTACCCTTTCTTTTACAACAAGGAACTTGATGTCAATATGTTTTGACTTCGTCGAGCTCCTGTTGTTGTTGGAATACAATACAGCTGATTTATTGTCACAATACAACTTAAGTGGTCTTTCTATTCCATCCACAATGCGCAGCCCGGTGACAAAGTTTCTCAGCCATATGCCATGGTTGGATGCCTCATAACATGCAACAAACTCTGCTGCCATGGTGGATGAAGCTATGAGTGTTTGTTTTGCACTCCTCCATGATATAGCTCCACCACCTAACAGATATATGTAGCCCGAAGTGGATCTCCTACTATCTTGGCATCCCGCAAAGTCAGAGTCAGAATATCCAATGATCTCAAAGTGATCTGACCTCCTATATGTGAGCATGTAATCTCTTGTTCTCTTCAAATATCTCATAACCTTTTTGGCTGCTTTCCAGTGATCAATTCCTGGATTGCTTAAGTATCTGCCTAACACTCCAACAATGTACGCTATATCCGGACGTGTACAAACTTGAGCATACATTAAACTCCCAACAGCTGAAGCGTAGGGAATCTTTTGCATTTCTTGAATTTCAAGGCTTGCTTTAGGGCATTGCTTAAGACTAAATTTGTCTCCTTTAAAGACAGGGGTATCACCTGGTCTACAATCTTGCATGCCAAACCTTTTGATTACTTTATCGATATAGCTCTTTTGTGATAATCCAAGAATACCCCGAGAACGGTCTCGATGTATTTGAATTCCTAAAACAAAAGAGGCGTCACCAAGATCTTTCATCTCAAAATTTCTTGACAGAAATCTCTTGGTTTCGTGCAACATGCCTATATCATTTGTGGCAAGCAGTATGTCATCAACATACAAAACCAGGAAAACATGTTTACTCCCACTGAACTTGTGATACACACAATCATCAACAACATTCATCTCAAAACCAAACGAGAGAATCACTTGATGAAATTTGTGGTACCATTGACGGGAAGCTTGTTTGAGCCCATAAATGGATTTGGTCAATTTGCAAACCATCTTCTTTGGGTCTCCTGACACAAAGTTTTCAGGCTGCATCATATATATTGTTTCATCAATGTTTCCATTGAGAAATGCTGTTTTCACATCCATTTGATGAAGCTCTAAATCATAATGTGCAACAAGTGCCATGATTGTCCTAAAAGAGTCCTTTGATGAAACTGGAGAAAAGGTCTCCTTAAAGTCAATCCCTTCCTTTTGAGTATATCCTTTTGCTACAAGACGAGCTTTATACCTTTCCACATTACCTTTTGAATCCCGTTTTGTCTTAAAAATCCATTTGCAACCAATCGGTTTCTTTCCTTCTGGTAATGGGACAAGCTCCCAAACTTTATTGTCTTGCATAGACTTATACTCTTCATTCATTGCTTCATTCCACTTTTGAGAGTTAGAACTTTTCATGGCTTGATGAAAGTTGATTGGATCATCTTCCATCATTCCAATGGCATCCTCATGTTCTTGAAGATACACTATGTATTCATCTGGATTAATAGCATTTCTTCTTTCTCTAGTGGATCGTCGCAAAAGCACTTGTTCTTGAGGTTGTTGAGTTTGTACCTCTGGGGTTTGATTGACTATGTTTGGTTGCTCTTGATCTAAAACTTGATCAATATCAGGATTGGAATAAGACTAGGCTTTCGCCCCGTCCAAAGCTCATAAGGTGTTTTTGCAGTTGCTTTAGTTGGTACCCTATTCAAAATGTAGGCTGCTGTCTTAAGTGCCTCTCCCCAGAGTGATTCTGGTAAGGCTGAATGACTGATCATACTCCTTACCATATCTTTAAGAGTACGGTTTCGTCTTTCAGAAACACCATTCATGCTAGGAGATCCCGGCATAGTGTACTGTGGGACAATTCCACACTCTTCTAGATATCTGGCAAAAGGTCCTGGACGTTGTTCACCTGATCCGTCATATCTACCATAGTACTCACCACCACGGTCAGACCTGACTTGCTTTATTCTTTTGCTAAGTTGATTCTCAACTTCAGCCTTAAAAGATTTGAACACGTCCAAGACTTGAGACTTTTCATGAAGTAGAAATAGGTACGCATATCTCGAGTAATCATCTATGAATGATACAAAATATTGTTGACCATTCCAAGAAGGTGTAGGAAATGGCCCACAAATATCCGTATGTATCAACTCTAAGACGTCCATAGCTCTTTTCGCACCTAATTTCTTTGTTTTGGTCTGTTTGCCTTTGATGCATTCAATGCAAACATCAAAGTCTGAAAAATCAATTGAATCCAAGATTCCATCAGACACAAGTCGCTCAACTCTATTTCTAGAGATGTGACCTAACCGTTTGTGCCATAAGGAACTTGATTTTTCATTATCTATTTTACGCTTAGTACCACGTGATTCCACATTTAAGGTTTCATTATAAGAAGCAACGGTGTCAAGCAAATATAAGTTGTCATAAACCATAAGAGAACCAGTTCCAACAGTATTTGAATTAATAGATAAACTAAAGCAGTTGTTTCCAAATGAACAACAATAACCTAATTTGTCCAAACAAGAAACAGAAACCAAATTCCGCCTAAATGACGGTACAACAAAAGTATCTATTAAGTCCAAATAGTAACCAGTACTTAACAACAACCTAAAATGCCCTATTGCTTCCACATTCACCGACTTGCCGTCTCCCACATAAATGCTTCTTTCAGCATCACTTGGTTTTCGGTAACTCAGGCAACCCTGCATTGAAACACTGATGTTACTAGTAGCACCGGAATCTAACCACCAAGTGTTTCTTGGTACTGAAGCTAAATTTACCTCAGAACAGACCAAAGTAAGAAATGTACCTTTCTTTGCTCGCCATGCAATGTACTTAGCACATTCCTTCTTCACGTGTCCTTTCATGTTGCAAAAGAAACAACCACCATTGTTGTTGGCTTGAGTTTGTTTCTTATGTGCTGGACCCTTATCATTAGCAGCCTCATTCTTCCTTTTCTTGCCCTTATCTTTAGAGGTGCTTGCCAAATGAGCACTTTCAGTCTTCTCTTGCTTCAATCTTTCTTCCTCTTGAACACAAAATGAAATGAGCTCATTAAGAGTCCACTTCTCCCTTTGACAGTTGTAACTGACCTTGAATTGACTGAATTGTGGAGGAAGAGAGATAAGCACTAAATGCACAAGCAAGTCATCCGAAAGCTCAAGCTTTAGTGCCTTCAACTTTGAAGCAAGGTGAGACATTTCCATAATGTACTCCCTTATGTTTTCCTTGCCCTTAAACCTCATGGAAATAAGTTTCTTTAAAAGAGTACTTGTTTCCGCCTTATCGCTTTTTGCAAAGCGTTTCTCAATTTCAGCAAGGAAAGTTGTGGCATCGGTGACCTCCTCGGACACCGCACCCCTAAAAGCCTCAGGTATGCCGCGCTTGATGATCATAAGACTCATGCGGTTTGAACGATCCCACTTCTCATAAATCCTCCTTTGCTCGGAGGTACTAGCATCTGTAAGAGAAGCAGGTCGATCCATCCTTAATGCAAGGTCAAGATCCATGCAGCCAAGAACAATAAAAATGTTCTCCTTCCAGTCCTTAAAGTTACTACCATTAAGGACCGGCACTGAATTAAGATTAGCAGATACAGTAGCAACAGCTGAAAATAGAACAGTACAATTACATAAATAACATGCTCATATAAGAATCCAAATAAAACAATAAATTCAAATTATGGTTAATCCCATCTCAAGATACCAAACACATCATTAATATCAAGTCTTTGGACAATAATATTAATTGTAAGCGGTACTCTTGTTATAGCGATCAAACATTGACAATAAATTATGTCAAATAATATGCAATCTTTGGACTAACATATTATTCACACAAAAAATACCTTACAATTGCCACATATTTATCACCACAGGTATGCATAAAATTCGGCCAAATATTAACTCACCTTTGGGTTAATTAATAAATGCATGAATTATATACACACTATTATCTTGATATTTTAATTAAATTAATCTACACAAAAGAGATCACTTTGGTGATATTTTGTTTCAATTAATTTAACTAAAATATAAGATATCCTTAATTAAATCCAAAACCAAAATCAAAATTTATTGTTACTGTATTATTCCTAAATTAATAAACTGTATATAAGAAATATATACAGGTAAGTTAATATAAGGAATTACTGAGGAATATAATATTTATCTCCTAGGCCCAAACACCAAAATATAAACACAAATTACCTCCTCATGTATATAAGAGATTAATAAACAATTCCTTATATACAGTTTATAGTATACAGTTTATAGGAATTTCTTATATAGATAATTCCTTATATACAGTTTATAGTATATAGTAAACTAGATACTGTTTCTCTATATAAGCAATTTCTCAATTCTGTATTATGGTGTCTATGGGCGAAAACAGACCTAATCCTTTTATATATATAAATATCAATATTAATGACGAAAAGTTTTTCTGTATATAATATCAATGTACGATTTTTCTTTATATAATTTCTTTTGAATATATATATATTCGAAACTAACAACTATATCATTCTGTTACCGAAAAAACGATTCCTCATATATCTATATCATTCGGAACTAGCAATTCCTCATATAAACAAAAAAAGAAACAGTCACGATTACTGTAAACAGACCCAGCGATCATATATATATATATAAACGATTGCGAAATTTAATTTCATGGAAGACCAATACTACCATATATTCTCAAGAATTAATTCAGGAAAGCTCTGGTACCAAATGTTAGAATACTATAATCTGAATTTAACCCTAATTAATTCATGAGAAATCTAACTATAGAATCAAAGATTAGCGGAAGCGTACCGGAGTCCATAGAATCGATTTTGAACGGTATGATCTTCCAATCTTTGCATCAAAGTTTTTCTCTGGAACCTGAGTTTCTTGATGATGGGGATTCAAGAATACGATATGTGAAGCGATGCAAAACTGGGGACCTACCTCTTTATTAATAACTGGAAAAACAGTAATTAATAATTTATTTACTATTTCTAATTTGGCCCCTCATCAAATCAGAAATTGTCTCAATGGTATCCACATATAAAAATCATGACAATCATGTCCTTAAGTCATAAACTTTATTCAAAAATAGACCACATAAATTTGACTTATTTATATAATGACCCATTACACATTTTTATATTTACAATTGTGACCCCAAATAAATAAATTTTTAACATGTTCTTCATGATCCTCCAAGTTGAGACATATATGATCTCTTTAAGTTGCTCTCAAATTTCATGATCAATTTAATAATTAATCTATGGAAACTTCTTCTTCAATTATATAGATATGTAATATATCAATATTCTTAATTAAATAGACCATGTATAATTTCCTTCTTTCTGGTTAGCCAATATATGTTTGAAATAATTAGGATTTTAGAAAGTGGAAAAATAAATTCTAAAAGACTTTTATGAATTAAGAATTAAATTTAATGTAATTTTATAAAATTTAGAATAATTATAAATATATTCATGATAATAAAAAATAAAAAATACTTTATTATAAGTTTTAAAAAATATATATTTCCTTATAATTTACTTTCATAATTTTTTTTAATAAATAATTGAAATTCCAAACAAAATTTCAAAAAATTCGTTTTCAAATTTGATTTCCTTTGTTGCCACTAATCTCTTTGATTGTGCGCGAGCCAATCTCTTTCTCTATTTTCTTTTCATCTCTATCTTTTAATTTCTCAAATTTCTCTTGATTTTTTAATGGTGTTTTGTGTCGGTAGCTTGATGTTGAGATGAACATGTTATTTTAGTTTTATGTAATTTGTATTTTTTTTTAATTTTATATTTTAATTTTGTTTGTTATTGTATTTCTACGTAATATTGTAGAGCAGTGTGCTTTGATTGTATATGTTGAACTGTAATATTCTTTTGTAGAAAACTAATTCAGATAATATTTTTTTGTTGAGTGGAGAATTGTCTAGTGTATTTATGATGATAAATTTCTATGTATACGTATATATTTTTTATTCTTGTGGTTTTTAAATTATATATATGATATAGTATATTAGAGAATTTTACTATTCACAGTCGAATTGAATATGTTCCATTTTTTTTTAATGGACTAGTTATGAAAAGGATATTTTGTACACACTATCCTGTAACTTAATTGGGATAATTATTTCAATGGAAGTTATTTTGTCTCAAAAATAAAAATAAAGATAAGGTTAATCAATTTTAACTGTTTAACATTATTTAAGCTTTTCATGTGCTGCATGCCTGTACAGTAATATATAATTATATATATTTTAATACATGTATATTCACGAGAGAAAATCTCAATAGAAAAGTGTCTAATCATCATGTCTCATAAAAATTTAGAGTTGAAACTCTAGCATAATTACAAATAGCATCTTGATAAGCAAACATTCGCCATGCCTTTATTACTTTATATATGTAAAATGACATAGTACCACGATACCTTTAATTTTTCTTGGTAAACGACCCCACTTAATAAGAATTTCAGTTTCATTATTAGTTTATGAATTAAAAAAAAAGCTTGTAATGCTTTTTATTTTTATTTTTCAGCTAGCTCAACAGTTTTTCATGCTTGGAACTTTGAGTTTTAATACTCATAAAAGGCCACATAAATAGTATAAGACGATGTATCACTATATCTATATCAAAGTGAAAGTTTGATAAAATAAAATTATCAAATTTTCAAAAATTGAAAAGTTAATGCTCTTATTTGGACTCCACAATTTCTCACCAATTATTTATTATATATATTTCTAATATTAATGGGAGTATAAAAAGGACTTGTATTTTCATTTTTTAATTTTATGAGTATTAGAAGTTTTTTTTTTTTTTTTTTTTTTTGTGGGAGCTTGGGATTGTATCTCTATAGCCATTAGTTGTGATGAATATATGTTTATAATTAGAAGAGTTCTAAATCTCTCTATAACACTTTCTTTTATTAATACATAACATGTGGATATTATTAAATTATTTTATATTTTAAAAGCATCAGTATATACTCATTTGGTATTCTGTATTTTATCAAAATACATAGTACCTTATATTTTCAATAATGTTTATCTGGTACTTTGTAATTTTAAATTATACATATTTGATACTATGTACTTAAATTTGATTAATAAAATTTTATCAATATGACAAAACTATCATCAATTATATGAGTTTCAAACTCAAATTTAATTACATATAATTGAGGGAAATTTGTCATATTGATAAAATTTACTGTTCAAATTTGAGTTCAAGGTACTAAATATGTACAATTTTAAATTATAGTATACCAGATTAGTATTATTGAAAATATAATTTATCAAATATGTATTTTGATAAAACATAAAGTACCAAATAATTATATATCCTTATTCATTGAATAAACATGTGATTAATGGGGGAGTACTGGAGGGATTTTAATTTTCACTTTTCATGATGAGAGTATATTAAAAGTATTTTTTTCCACTATTATTTGGATTCTACATTTTTTGTGTATTACTAGTTATGATGAGTATTATGTTTTGATTTTTTTTTTTTTTTTTTTGCTAAACACAAAGAGGATCAGAGTGTTCTTACACCCCTAGCCTAGCATCATGTAAATTTTTTACTGGAATTATATATGAGATGGAAGAAGAACATGTCCCACACTTTCTTAATGGCTATTTTAGGCGTCCACTAACACTCAGATCTATCAATCTAAGAAAGGAGGGCCCACCTAAACAGGTAATATTTCAAACTCATAGTGACTAGTGAGAATCTATCTTTAGATGGCTAACAAAAAAGCTCACTTGCCATCGTGCCACCATTGGTATCATGTTTAAAATT
>NW_026908807.1:17500-18778 GCF_963169125.1 Humulus lupulus
TGCATGGTGCATGCACATGGACTTGGGAGACATATTTGAGCATAAATTGAAGAATATGAGTCCAAATTGAACGAAATTTTGTGTGCATGGTTGTTTTAATGTAAAGAAGGGGTCTACGAATTTAAAACACAAAAAAATAAAAATAATTATTTTTTTACAATTTTTTTAAATAATTAAAATATTAAAATGTTGAAAAAATAGAAAATCGGGCAAAAACACAATTCCAATGGCAATGGATGGTTGGGAAGTATATATTATAATTTTTGGGAGCAGGTGTGGGTGTTTTGGGGAGAAAAAAAATGAAAAAAAAAAAATTGGGCACCGGCTACCAAGAGGTGTGCCCACGTGGTGCATGCATGGTGCATGCACATGGACATGTTGATTGGTGCACACATGCCATCCACCAAGTGCACACATGAGCACCCCGGATCCACATTGTGAAACTCAACACACCCACAAGTGCACACATGAGCACCCCCCATGTGGTGCATGCATCGTTCATGCACATGCACATGTTGATTGGTGCACACATGCCATCCGCCCAGTGCATGCACATGATGATTGGTGCACACATGCCATCCGCCCAGTGCACACATGAGCACCCCGGATCCACATTGTGAAACTGAATCCACCCACAAGTGCACACATAAGCACCCCCCATGCGGTGCATGCATCGTTCGTGCACATGCCATCCGCCAAGTGCACGCACATGGTGATTGGTGCACACATGCCATCCACCAAGTGCACACATGAGCACCCCGGATCCACATTGTGAAACTCAATCCGCCCACAAGTGCACACATGAGCACCCCACGTGCGTGCGGATGGTGTGCACCTAGCCTCCGGCACGAACATTGAGAAATATCAATGGCATCACACATGAGCACCACACGTTGTGCATCCACATTGTTATTTCTCATGCCAACCACCAAGTGCATGCACATGGTGAACAATATGTTGTAGAATGATTCAAAAGAAATGTGTTATTGTAATTTGTAGTTTTGAAATGAATACATCAAATGAACCAATCTTGAACGAGACAAAAGAATATTCAACAATAAAAACCGTCCCAAGTAAATCTTTATAAAATGAATAACGAATATGTTATAAAGTGAAATGAAACAATCTTCCACAGAATAAGAAACGTGGTATTGTCATTTAACGTTATAAAATGAAGCAATCTTGAACAGATAAAGAAATGAGGTTTTGTAACTTTTTGTTATAAAGTGAAGATATCAAATGAGTCAATCTTGAACGAGGCAAAAAATACCTGGACAC
>NW_026908810.1:0-31537 GCF_963169125.1 Humulus lupulus
ATCCACATAGTTATGTAGTACCACACACATACCACACATATGCCAAATATACCCATAACGAGCCAAATTACAAAAATTTCCCTTTTAAACAGAATTGGGCCCACATGCATATTTAATACACCTAAACATGCATATCAAGTCATATTATAATATAACTCACATAATCACATAGTGATGCACATAAATATCATATAATCACATAATTTCCATAATTTGCCATCCTGGCCCCCTAATCAAGGCCCTAAGACTTATTAGGAAATTTTGGACGTTACATTCTACACATAAGGGTTTGACACAAGGAAATTACTATCCTAAATTAGACGAGTATATCCTTGTCGCTATTGGTCTCCTCGTCGAAGTCCTCAATTGTCACACCGACGATGCCATCATCATCTGTCTTGTTTCCTGGGTCCTCCTTAGGATCCTCTTATGTATCTTCTTTAGGATCTTCTTCCTCAAAGTCTTCGTTGACTTCTACATCTTCACCATTTTTTTGGCCTTTCCTGTCTTCTCCCCAAATGGGGTTCTCTATGATCGCCTAGTTCACTATCATCTCCTGATTCCCCCTTTCATTTACTGCAGCCTCCGACTGAGCATTCCATGCTCCAAAGAATCTTTATAATCTCAGGTACCCGCTTGACCTTTCCACAAGTGGTCCAAAGTAGAACTCCATGGATAACCAAAAGGAAGGCCACTCTATGTTCGCTGCAAAAATGTAATATAAACGAAGAGCTCTACCTCTCAGACATAGGCCGAGTAGCCTAACCATAAAGCTCAGGGGTGTACCAATTTCCTTAAATATAAGGGTCACAGAGTATGTAAAAGACTAGACATCATAAGTGAAGTCACCCACCCCTCCAGAATAAAACGAGGAACCATGCGGTCGAATGATATGTAAATATTGATCCTCTGCTCCAAGGTGTACTCTATGGGTGGGTTGACTAACATAGGTAGGCCAGTCATTTAACTTACAATTTATAGAATTTAAGTTGGTAAAACAACATACAAAAATGCACACAATACAAGAAAAGCAATACTTAAAGTGAGTGTCGGTTTATCACTATGAATGTACATGTGGGTTGTCAACAGAACCGGCTCAACTCGAGCTCTGATACCAATTGTAACAACCTAGTAAAAACAACCAACATAATTGCGGAAAACATCTTACTTTCGTTTAATTAATAGACCCAAAAATCCATATAAAAAAACTGTTTAAATACTTACATAGTTTAGAAGTATGCACATACTTAAAATAAGATTACTGTATTTGAAACTTTAAAACAACTTAAACATATATGACATAAAGTTTTTACACAACTTAAAACTTGAAAAAAGTGTAGCGACTTCCACAGTCGCGCCACATGTGCATACCGCTTGACAAACTCCAATGCTCAATGATCTGTCTTCCCGTTTTTCTTACCTTCAACATGAAAAAACTAGGTAAGAAAAATGCTTAGTAAGAACAAGTTAACATACATAGCATAAAGAAGACAAACAGGAAGCCCTAACAGTGATCATACACATATTCAACCATAAATAGAGTTTCAGAAAGACCGAACCCTAACGTAGAATTCAAGATTGTGTGAACGTCTTGGAAAACTTATGGTCATGCCCAATAACCATGTTCTGTAACTAAGTAAACCTGCACGTAGAAAATTCCAGAGCAAGTGTTTATAAACATATGATCTTAACTCATAACTTACTTGTCATACTCAACATGCATATCATAAATATCATAATTAACATGCATATCATACTGTAACGCCCTAATTTCTCATAAATTACCGAGAACACAACGTTGGATCATAATCATAAAAATATTGCTAATTTATTGAATAAGAACTTGAAAATAAATACATGGATCCATGGTTTTAAAGAAAATAAAATAATTGTCTTTAACATAAAAATGAGCAACATTTAAATAAAACTTTAAAAGAAAACATTCTTTGATAAAAATAAATAAATAGGCCAGCTTTATCTTTCTCGACTATATGGTCCCCACAAGTACATCACGAAGCTTCTAGGTCCCACTCTCCACCGACCTTTCTATCCTTAAATGCCTGAAATAACAACATCATATGGAGTGAGCTTCTAAGCCCAGTAAGGAAAATACAAACAAAAGTTAGTCATATAATCATATAATCAAATATATCATAAATTTCACAAAAGTGATACAAAACTTATTTATACTAATTATACAAAAACAAACCCTAGGACATATCATAACGTAAATCATATAATAAATCATAATCTAAGTCATAGCCATAAATCATAAGTTATAGATCATAAATCATAGGTCATAAGTCATAAGTCATAATCATAACTATAGGTCACAGGTCATACTAACAAGTCAGATATAATAAAAAGATAAGTGTTTATACAACGGTGGCAATTAAGCCCCAGACATAAGTCTGTCATACACTAGACATCACCTAGGTCCGTCATAAAGTTTTGGCAACCGAGCCTACCAGACATAAGTCCGTCATACATCATTGGACACCTTAGGTCCAGAAAAACTTACCCCTTTATTGTACCTAAAATGTTAGGTCATACAAACATGAACTATATCATAAACTACATAAACAAGGATATAATACTAAACTACCTAATTTTCCTTACCAAAAACTGAAATATTGGAGAAAGGAGCGGGATTGGAACTCCCAAAACCAAACATAAAGAAACCATAAGTTTCCTAAAGAAAATAAGATGAGGAGAAGATCTAAACCACCGAGATAAGAACTTACTGAAAACCTTATGTCTCAATGAAATTTAACACCTAACCAAAAGTCATTATAACGAGTTAGGATTGAAGAAAATGAAAAAAAAAAAAGAATGGAAATGAACTAAATCTGAAGATTAACGGTACCTTAGATAGCTTAGGACATTGTTCTATACCTCAAATACCAAAATCACACAAAAACTTACTTCCCAAGTGTTTATAAAAGCTTTAGATTTGAAAGCTTTAACCCCAAAACCCTAGTGTTTCTCTATAGAATGAACTTAGTAGCTTGGAGGCTCTGAACTATGCTTGAATGATGAATCAAATGGCTGAGTGAATGGTCCTATTTATAGAGTTCAAGGATTGAAACTAACTCCCATTTCAATGAATAAATAAATGATTTAAAATGAATTTTTCACTCAATAGATGCTCAGAACTCGGTCAAAAACGTTCAGGAACGAGTCAAAGTTGTCGAGGGTTGTTTCTAGTTCATAATTCTACGGAAATTCAAAAATGGCCACTGGAGCCAAGATATCGCCTAGGGTAGGTGATATATCACCCCTACCTATGCCCCGAGGGTCTGTGGTTTTGTTCTTGCAAAGTCGACGTGTTTTCCGTATCAATCATAGGCGACATATCGGCCCCCATAGCTTCGATATATCGACATACGATCATATTTTAAACACATTTTGGCACATTTTCAGCACACTTGAATTTGTTTAAACCATTTTGACTAAGTAAAACATGATCCTAATAGTTGCTGGAAGGTTCTGGACCTTCTAGATATATCCTTTATTAATTTATTCATCTAAAGTGCTTAAATCCTTAATAATCATACATGTGACAAGTGTCACGTTCTTAATTATTCTATCTAAACCTTAGGTTATAAGAAATAATATTTCTAGGACCAGTTATATTAATAAAACCATATGATTAAATTAATATTTCTGAACGTAAGGCTAAACTTATAAAATCCATAACTAGTTCTACGAGTTTCCAACTAAATCCCGGCTTTTACTAATATCCATGAAAACTAAAATTCTACAGCTACTACTACTACTATCTAGCTAAGTAAAATTCCAGGACGCTACACATACATATTGTACTTATCATATTATCATACTTAATGTAAAGAACGCCCTAGACTAATACTTACAAAACATTCGCATAACATAGTTGTAAAAGAATACCATTCATTATCAAAGTCTCAGGGGGACTTGTTTAAAACCATGCAAGTTGGCGCCATAAGTTTTAAAATAAAACATATATTTTTATGCAAAGTTCAAAGAAACCAAAAATTAAATAACTGAGTCCCACTGATAATTTAGGAAAAGTCTCTTAAAAACAAAACATAATTTAAATGGCGTTCTACGTTGATCGTTTTTCCGTCCATAGGATTACCCCACGCCATACACCCCATGATGAAAGAACTCCTCACGTCACCACGCGTGCCATAAAGAAATCCTATTTGCTACCTGGAAGAAAAGTAAGGGGGGTGAGCTAAAAGCCCAGTAAGGAAGTACAAACAAATAAGCAAGTAAGAATACAACAAATACAAACACTAACGTTCATCTAAAACATCATGGTATATCATATCATAATCGTAACATATCATCATATCATAACATAATCGTAACATATCATCATATCATAACATAATCGTAACATATCATCATATCATAACATAATAGTGACATATCATCATATCATAACATAATAGTGACATATCATCATATCACAAACATACATCATACATGATGAGCATGGATCGCTAGTTGTCCATGTCACCCTATGAGGTAAACAGGAGATCACTGGTCCTTGAATAACCTCGGCGCGTCCGCTCTAGGAGTTACGTCTCAATGTCCTTAGTAACTCGTTTGATGTATCTGACATCGAAATCTGTTTGATGTATCTAACATCGTAATCTGTTTGATGTATCTGACATCGTAACTGGTTTGATGTATCTAACATCCATACACATATCACATTCAACATATCATCACGTTATGGCATTCATAATTCATAACAATTCATTCATACAACAGTCTTACCATTCATAGCATAAAATCATAGAATCTATCTAACTTCCTTACCTCAGGTCCAAGCTAAGAATTTTCTCAATCTTTCAACGAGCCTATATCAAAATCAAAATAACATTTCTTAGGTTCATAAAATTACTATTTTTCCCTCCCACACAACTCATGTGTGCATGGGCCATGCACACATAATATCAGTTACACAAAACATGCAATTATCGCCATAAAAGAATAATGCTCGTTTTACCCATTTTACATGCATGATCGTTTTATAAAAACCACATAGTTGAATATTAAACATAATTTTGGACGTAAAAGTGGAGTTGCATGTAACATGCATACGTGGGAACATTGCGTAATAAAGACGTTTTCAAAAACGATAATTCTACATTTCTTACTTTTATTGTTTTAAAATCAATAGACATATTACATGCTTTATTTTTCTTAAAAATTTCTAAGTTGATTAAATTTCTCAAAACTTTATTTTATTTTATAAAATTATTTTATTTTAGCTCAAAAATAAAATATGTGACATCTTCATTAATAAATCTCAAATTACAAAGAATTAACCAAAAAACTTGGATTTAATTAAAATACCTATTTTTAATATGTTTCTTTAAAAAATATATTTTATCATTGTGTTACATAAATGATGTGAAAAATATATTTTAAGTGTGGAAAAAAAATACATTTTGATTTAAATTATTTAAGACTTAGTTTTTATGTAGCATAAATCCCTATGTGACAATTTAATAACAATTTTTAACCTTTTTAAAACAAACATTCAGCCACCATTTATTTTCTTCAAAAATAACAAATAAATAGAATCTAAACACTTTTTCTCAATCAAAATAAAGGAAAAATCATTACTTATCAAAATATGCATTCATACCATTAAAAATACAATTTTTCAATATTACCATAACTTAGGAAAAATAATTTATTCCAAAAACTCATCAAATTCATTTTAGTGAAATTTACTTCATATTTTCTTACAAAAATTCCAGCAACTATTTTTATCATTAAAAATCACCATAATCAATTTAAAAGCTCATATTTTCTAAAAATTCAATAAAAAATTCTGTAGGTAAACAATTGAGTAAAATATCATTTTAATGGGACTTAAAATCCCCTTTTTAATTTCATAAATTAACATAACATCAAGAACATTACTTATGCATGCAATTAATCTTTTTATCAACTTTTTCCCAATTATTTACAAAAAAAACAGCAAGCTTAATTCCTCATGAAACTAAACTTTTATCCCAAAAATTACATAAAATCATACATGTCCAAAATCTCATCATACTCTTACTATATGCATGACTCTACTATCACTAACATATTCACATGAAATCTTTTAAAACTATTTTTTTCTATTCCATTGAATCTACACATGAAATCCAACAAAACACTAACAATAACAATAACATATATTAATTCATAAGCACCATATTCACATATGCCTTATATTAACCTAACATGTTTCTATCATTATTTTCATGCATCTTATAATTTATTCATTCACAATATAACATGCATCCTATCAAAATTTCATGGATCCAAATATCAAGATTGCCAATTATCAACTTACCCATATTACATAGGTCCTAAAACATGGATCTAATATATTGAAAATCACACAACATCAAACAAAAATATCAAGAACATCCTTGGGTATGCCTAGGCCGAAATCTCCACATATGCATTCATAAATTATCACTAATCATTATTCATAGAAAGATCAACACCAAAACCCTTTTATACACTAAACCATAATATCCTTCATGCAAGATCAAACAACTCATAATCAACAAGATATCAAGAACACAAAGTACCCATTTTTCTACCCAAAACATGAATCCCCTTTTTAACCATAATCCCTCAAATAATCTATTCATCAAAACCATCACAAAATTTAGAAAGGATTTCAATACCTCTTCTTGATAGAAAATCAAGAATCAAAACCAACCAACAGTCCAATAATCCTCCTTGCTCAAACCCTAGGGGTTGTATATTTGAATGATCAAGATGAAGAAGAAGATGAACAAGGTTAGAAACAACCCAATAATAATACTAGATTAATCATAAGGAAAAATAACCAAAAACCTTACCCTAGCTTGAACCCCTTTTTCTTCTTCTTCTTCCTTTCTTTCTTCTCCTCCTTCTCTCTCTAGGTCACGCCCTCTCTCTCTCTCTCTTCTCTCTATAATTCGGCAGCCCAAGAGCATAATGCTCTTCCATTTTTCCCATTCCCTCTTTATCCTAATTTTCCCATAATGACTCAATAAAAGAAAAAGGTAACTTTCCTATTCTCTTCTTATTTTCTCTTAATTCCTTTTTATTTTTCTTTTATTATAAAGGATAGGAGTCAAATGATAGTTTCCCAAATGGTCTATCCTCATCCAATTAAATCTCATTCTCTCAAAAGAAAAATGGAAAAAAAATCAAACACATCCCCTAATATCCTTCATGCCACCTACATGCCCTTTTCCTTCCATTATATTTATTTTCCTATTAATTAAATAAAACTACACAAAAATATCAAATAAAAGGCAATTATAAAATGTGTAGAAAATCCACACATGTGCACCTTATCACCATGTACTAGCACACACTAAAACACTAGAGTGCATCACTATCTTCCATGCACCTTAGTGCACTCAACCATAGCTCACATAATTACCTCAATTGTCACACTTATTTAAAATGTAACACTAATAGTAAAATAAACATGTTACACAATTATTCACTTATTAAATAAATTAACCAAACAACTCTAACAATTAAATAAAATAATAAACAATCAAATAAAACAAATAATCATCCAAATAAAATAACAACACTTAAATAAAACAATTCATCACACTTAACATTTAAATAAAATAAATCACAAAATGTAAATAATCTTAAAAAAAAAAAATTTGGTGCACTACACTTAACATGCATATCATAAATATCCTAGTTATCATCTTATCATACTTAACTTACATATCAAACATATCATCTTATCACACTTAACTTACTTAACATACATAACTTAACTTACTCAGTGCAAACTTGGGTGTATACTTAAAATACACCGGTTACCAAGACTCCTATGAGAATTCCACATACTCACATAATCTTAATGAAATGATTCTCGAATTATCTTACTTACATGTCATGGAGTTTAACCGAACTATTATGTCACAGGTGTTAAACCGGACATCTTACTTACATGCCACGGAGTTTAACCAGACTCTTATGTCACGGGTGTTAAACCAGACGTCTTACTTATAATGGTGGCCAACCGAGCTTACTTCCAGTCATCGGAGGCGTCCAATGCATGCTTACTTACTTATTGGGAGCTACCCAATTCTTACTTGATACCGAGAGCTAGCCAGATGTCATAATCATAACTTCTTACCTTACATATGAGTATGTGAACCTCCTTAGGAAAACAATCTTAAATAACCTTCTAGAACTAGTTTCCAACTGTCTACATAAGTCTTAAATTAAAAATAGTCATGTCATGTTGTATCCAAACATTCATAAGTTGTCTTACCAATTGGCCTTAGTGGATAAGCAGGATTCCCGAGTGCAGAAATGAGCTTTCCCATGAAAATAACACTCTGATGTAATTCATACCCCGACTCTGATTAATTATGGTGTTTTATTAATTAAGTTTATGTCTTTAAGTTGAGCGATTAGGGGGGGACATAAGTTACCTAATTTTCAATACTTTTAAAAAATATTTGTTCTTAAATCTTAGACTAAACCATTGAAATTTATAATCTTATCACATTATTAAGAAAAACATGCCTACAAACAATGGTGCTGGAAATTCGAAAATAAATTCTCAATTGCATAAAGAGATCATATTCTCAAACCTAAATAAATATTTCATTGCTACTTTCTTATTTTCCTTATAAAATAAAAGTATTAAACACTATCTCCCGATTTATTAAAATTGTAAAGGAAAACGTTCTGAAATTAGAAATACCAAGTTTGAAAAATAGGTTTTTAATTTAGTAATCTTTTAAAATAAAAAGGTTCATTTTCACTAAATTAAGAAACCCATAAGTTTTATTATCCAAAAATATTTTATTTTATCAAATAACTAAATAACACATTTTAGTCCTAAGTGATAATTATTTTTGTGAAAAAAAAATAAAGTCATAACTCACACAAGAGTACTATCTCAAGAATTTTCAATAAAATATAAATCCTCATTATATTTTAACCCTTAATTCATAGAAAGTTATCTTCTATTTACTTTAAGAAAAAAAACATGATTTGATTAGTGAATTATAACTTAAAGTTTAAAAATCAAATATGTCAAAAACATAACTTGATTTGACAACCTTTTTAGAAAAATCAAAACTTGCAATTTATAGGGTATTTCGTAGTCAACTCTTGCAGAACTTTAAATTAATATAAAAAGAGTCTAAATCAATAAAACCAACTAAAAATGTTGATTTTAAATTTTCCAAAACATTTTTCAAACATGCACTCTTCAAGCTGTCAGCTTTTCACTCCAACTTGTACATCAATCACAAAAAGCTTATAACTTGACCTAGACATAGCATTTTTGAGTGTTTCAAAATGCTAAAATAAATTAATCTTCCTAAATAATGAAATTATGAAAGTCCCATTTTCAAATTAAATCAATAACCTAGTGTTTGGCCCATTGGAATCTACTGTAACAAAACTATCTTGGGAGCAAACAATTTTGTGCATCTAAGTTAAAAAAATCATAACTCCCAAATTACAGTGAATTTTAAAAATGTTTCATAAGTTTAATATTCAATATACAAATAATTTCCAGTTAAAATTATAGCCACAAATAATTAGTTTAACTGATTCAAATCGTTGCTCAAAGTCCCAGTATTAAAACTGTTAGTCAACATTTTAGATTACACACGCAATCCCAAAATGCTCATAACTTTAGTTATACAAAACATTTTTCAGTGCTTAAAGATTCTCAAATAATGTACCCTTACTAAATAATGCATTAGTGAAAACTCTATTTGTAAACTAGGTCATTTAGGCACTGTAAATCTTGTTGGAATCTACTGTAACGTTTTTGGCAGCAAGTTATTTTACACAAAGCCTGTGGAAACTTTGGATTTCCACTACCAAACAACCACAACTTACATGCATGCAAACCAAATATCCATAAAAACAATAATAAAAATAAAATATCTTGTTTTAACACAAAACATGACCCAAAATCTCAGTCTGTAGGATTACTCAAAAAGATTTAAGGTAAAGAATCAAGATTTTACCTTTGTATTCAAGCTTCGAGTTTGGCTTCTAGGGTTTGACTCTAAGCTTCTCAGATACTTTCCAACTTCTAACCTCTTGTAATGACCCACTACTCTAGACTTTTGGACCATTAACGAAACTATACATACAAATCCTTAATAAAACTTACATTTGCGAAAATACCATAAATTTATTAGAAACTTGTAGAAATAAGAGTTACTTTCATAAAATAAGTAGGATATGGGATCCCATTGTCTTTAAAACAAAACATAATTTAAAGTGAAAAGGAGTTACATAGAAAGTGCAGAAAAATACATATAAAACCATAAAAAAAGGTAAAACAAGACTACATCCTCGAAAATCGAACTCTCAACTCCTTGACTCCATTCACCACCGATACACATTCTCCCAAGCATCCATGAATCTTACCGCCACTATAGCTATTTTCCTGCACATATAAACAAAAAGGAATGAGCCTAATGCCCAGCAAGGAAAAATCTAACACATAGTTCATATACATAATTTCATAAGAAATGTAAAAACTTAACATAACACTTTATCATATACATACTATAATGGCCATTATTACTTGGGGTCCCATAGACTGAACAAGTCATATGCCCATGAGATTAGTGGGGTCCTACTAGCTAAGTAGGTCATATGCCCATAATCTATTTGGGGTCTTGTTAGTCATATGGGTCATATGCCCAAGCCTACAAACATACATATTCATAACATATTTTATAACATATTTCATAACATAAAACATAAGATACCATAAGCATAAAACACATATAGATTCTATCCTATTTTCCTTACCAAAGTTACCGGGATAAGAGGACAGCGTTGGGACTTTTGGAACACTCCTAATAACCATTAAGAAAAGGTGAGTCTATAGAAGAAAAAGAGAAATGAAAGGAATGGAAGGACTAAACCTTGGAGAAACATACTTACCAAAAACTAATGTGCAAGTTCTTAGATTTCCTAACCAAAATAAGAATAAGGTTAGAAGGCTGAGTAGAAGACTATGAGAAAGAAAATAACATAATACCAATGAACTAGGGTATAGAAATACCTTGAAGACTTGTAGACCAATCTAAACCTCGAACCGAAATACTATGAAACCTTACTTCCCCAAGTGTTTGATAAGCTTATGATGATCAAGCTTATGATTTCCCCACCCAAGTGTTTAACTCTCACACTCTCCTAGCACTTGTAGCCTATGAACTTAGAGTAAAAGGTGAATAATGGCTGGGTACTAGGTCCTATTTATAGAGTTTAGGAATGAAAGGATCTTAATTTTACTTGAATAAAAATAATAGCTTTTTAGGTGAAAATAATTTGAATAATCGTTCAGCAGAGGCTGAAGACTCGTTCAAAAAGGTGCTGGACTTATCAAGAGGTTGAATGGCTGAATGGAAAACAAATTCAAAATGTTTCAAAATATGCTGAAGGAGGCCATATATCACCCCCTGTAGGCGATATATCGCCTGGGCCAGTATGCCCGAGGCTGTCATGCATCGTCTCGTGTTTTCCGTATCTACGTGCTGCGATATATCGGCACACGCTGATTAATTAAACACGAAATTACACATTTTTAGCTAAGTTTGAATGGAGTAAACAGCCTTGACTAAGCCCTCAACGTATTCAAAGCTGCTGACTGACCTTATAGCATTCAAACTTTTACCCTTATTAAATTTAATACTCAAAATACTTAATCCTTAATCATCCATACATAACATGTGCTTAAAATCCTATTGGTCCTTATCTAAACCTTATAGTATAATAATTATTATCCTTAATATCAGTCATATAATCAAACCTTAGGTTAACATTAATATTCTTAAACTATAGGTTAAACTTAGAAAATCTATAAGTACTACTATGAGTGTCCAATTAATTCCAGGTCTGAACCAAAAATCCACAGTTAAAAAGATAATACTATAAATACTATAATACTACTATCTAACTAGCTAAGTAAAGTTCTTGGACTCTACACCTCTCCCCAATACCTATTCAAGATCATATTTTATTCAATATAAAGAAGGAAAAGAGAACAAACAATAAAATTTCAAAACCTAGCAAAACTTACCTTGTTAATGTTCAAAGCTCCAAATATGCCATAGAAGCTCTTGGATCATGCATGCAACACTACTAGGCTCTATATCAAAGATCACAGAGTGTTTTTAAGAGTGGAAACTAAGAAAAAATAGGGAAAAAGAGAGCCCTAGGTTCGACATAAGGGAGAGAAAAAGAAAATCTCATGAACCTTACCTCTTTTGTGACTTGTTTCTTCAAGAAAAGCCTAGGAGCTTCAATGGAGGCTTTTCCATTCCTTAGAGAGAGAGAGGGATCACAAAATTTTGAGAGGAAATGGAATGAAAAAGGGTATGACTTTTGTAATTTGAATGAAAGAGAGAGAGAGAGAGAGAGAGAGAGAGAGAGAGAGAAGAAGAAGAAGAAGAAGAAGATAAATGAGTAAAAGAGAGGCTTTTGAGTTCTCAAGTTTGACTTGGGAGTAAAGAAAATGTGTGTAATGATTACACAGCTAAATAATTAAAAAAATAATACAATAGAATCTTCAATTCCCTTGTGGTTGCCCCCTACAAAAAGACCAAAATGCCCTCCCATTTTTTTTCCTCTCCAAGCCAAGCTTTTAAATAAAACTACTTATTCACACTACACCAAAAAGGGCATAGGATAACACTAAAATCTAATAGAATTAAAAAAATATTATGCTTGGTGAAAAGGCGGGTGACTCAAAATTTTGGGAGCCATTTATATGTCACGTTTCTCTCTTATCATTTTAAAACTTTTTATATTAAAAAAATATTAATAAAGGAAAAAATCCCTAATATCTTTTTCATCATATACCTGTCTCTCTCCTCTCAGCCACCCCCTTCATCTTTCTCTCTATTTCTCTCAAACCATCTCTATCTTCCTCTCTCACATCCATGGGAGACCAAGACTAGACTCATGGCAGCGTGCGGTTGCTCAGAACGATGATGTGCGGTGGTTCGCAGCAGCGGCATATGGTGGTCGCAACCACGATTGGTCGATGGTGGGCGGAAGGGTGGGGCTGAATCTCTTTGCCATGGTTGGTTTTGTATTCACATATTTAATCTGAAATATTATTATTTTGTTTTCTTTTTGCAGATTAGAGAGTAGAGGAAACCCAAAGAGAGAAGTGTTGACCTTGAATCCACCCACCATCCAAACTGATGGAACCGCCTATTAGGATCTCTTGAATGAAGCTTATGATCATTGTGGTGAAGTCTTTGCTGAGTATGCCAGACTATTTAATTGGGTACTTTTTCTTTTCTTATTTTTTTTTTATGTTTGAGTCATTTTTTTTCTTTCTTTTTTATTCTAATCGTCTATTCATAAATAGTGGATAAGGCTTTGATCATTATTATGTTTATTAAATTTTTACGATTGGTATAATCATATCTCTGCCCATTTTTGTTTATATAGATGAACGCATATAAATGAATCTCTATGTGTTTTCATAGATTGCTATTAACATTGTTTTGTTATTTAAAGCTGGCTGGTTGTTCATCAAAAGCAACTTGTTTGGATTTAGAAAAACAAGCAATAACGTGATAATTTAATGTGAGAAGCTGAAGGAAATTACTATATGTTTCTCTGTAATATGGTTAATTATATAGCTTTTTGGCTCAAAGGTTAATTTCTTTATATATATAAATATTTAGGAGCCATATCACCATATCAGTCGTCTCACCTTATCATCTCTACAACTTCTATATATATAAATATTTAGCTAATTTCTAATTAAAGGAACCTGTTGATTCTAAACTTGCAAACTTTTATGCTAAATGAAACTCTGTACCAATTATCTTTGCTTTGCTTTGCAGCATCAATAAGCTTTTAATTCCTAGTAGTTTGAAATTCTTTGCAATGATTTAATTATTCAAGAGCACAAACCTCTGTTTTGCACCTTCTTTCACCGATTCTTGATATACTAGTATTTTACTTTATGTCTCTCTCTCTCTCTATATATATATATATTCATACATATATAAACTCATATTTGGTTAATCGAATTAATGGCACTAAATTTCATGTAGCCATAACAAAAGATAAATAATTTTTATCTTATTTCTTTTTCTTTGTAATCATATTTAGAAAATATGTTTTAGTGGACAACATTTTTATGTGTTAGATTTTCTTATGATATGTAGGCCCCTCCACTTTGAAAGAGAAGGCAGGTGACCACTTGAGCTAAGCGCAACTGGTTAGTATTATAACTTCTTAGTTTTATTTATATAAAGATTGACTCAAAGAGTGGTCTAATCAAGTCTCAAGAACTTATCCGTTCTGGTATGTGACACTAAAAATTCAGATTTGAAGAACTATTAACTATGAAGTGTGAGAATTCTTATCTGTTATGTTAATGTTAATTAGAACAGATACAGTATTCTTACTTTGAAATCAAGACAATATAAAGTAAGATGACTCTCAAGGTGAGAACATGAGAGAGCTTTAATGCACACAAAAGAGGCATCAAGAATCACTCTGCTGCAAGCTTCATGGCTTGTCAACCTCTTACTACAACGTGGATACACTGTCAACCTCCATCATGAGTCGCATCTTGTCTCTCTCATTTTTTAGGTTTATCCTTTTTCTTGTACCCTTTTAGATTTCTTTTGGGCGATTTTATTTTATTTCTCTCTTCATTGATATTTTTGTTGATCATTACTTTGATTTGTTAAATAATTATTGTGCACTTTAGATGAGACACCAATCCTCAACAATATTTTTTCACATTAGTTTCATTATGCAAAGTCAAAATTATACTGTATGTGGAGATCTAAGTCTAGCAACATTTCCAATTACTTCTGCTATATGGGTTGACTTGTTAGTGCTTTCTTGAATTAACTTTTTTGATACACACGCAAATTTTTTAGATAAGGTAAAATTTTATTTATAAATGTGGTATCTTTGAAACTCTTTTGAATGCATCCATTTCCTCTTTAATTCATTACTTCTGTTGTAAAAAGGTCTATTGTTGCTTACAAGTATAAGTGCTTAGATTGGCATTACTATATATTTAATATATTATTTTCTTTTTTAATTCATGAAGGTGTGTTGTTGTTATATGTCCTATAGTATAATAGTATTGGCTATCATTTCGGTCATGTTTTTTTTTCTTCTGAGTTCAGGCATAGTTGCTCAAAGTTTGAAATCTTTAGGTTTTGCTTAGACTGATCACTATCATCAATAATTAGTTCTAGTAAAGAGTGTACTGATCAAAGAAAAGCATTAATCATAATATTGAAACATACATAACATATAAAAATATATTGGTCCACTGATAAAACAAAAATGAAATGAGATTGATATGCTCTGTTATTTCTATGATTAGCTATTCTACTGCTGAGCCTCTGTTTAGATTGATAATGGGATTTTCAGTGCTTAATTTGGATGGGCTGCCTGGTCTTGCACCTTTTGAGGTATGTTTTTGTGATATGCCCTATATTTTTTCTGCATATGAACTTTTCGGACGTTCACCTTTCAACTTTAGAATTTTATTGATGCTTCATAGCTTTAAGAGGTTTCCCCCGAAAAAAGAGAGGAAAAAGTGTAATCTTTTAGATGTTGTTTTAGACATAGTTCACACTTCACATAAGCTCATGTTTTGTTGTAGGGTTGTGTTGGACATAATGTCCTTTTAGACGATTCATTGAGTATTTTTTCTTTTTATTTATTTATTTGTCATGTAATGTTTGAACTTCTCTGCAAATATGTACTGCAGCACTGATTTTTGTTCAATTCTTTGATTGTTGTTGTTTTCTGTTCTCTTAGACTTGTAAAATTGTAGTGACAACTAAACCTAAGAGGCATTATTGTCTTAAAACTTTTGATTGTTTGTCCTGTATATGAGACAAGAATTTTGTATCTAATTCGTTTTGCGTGTGAGTTGTACTGGCCAAATGTGAGATTTAAGTTGAGATCTGGAAGGAGTTTTACCATAATGAGTAGAAATGACTTCGTGGAAAACTTAAAATTAGGATCTACTTTATGTTTGGTTCTTGTGGGCTTCTTACTTAGGGATAGTTCAAAAGTGTTCTTCTTCTTTGTATTTTTTTGAGCTGAAAGCATGCTGTATAAACTTTATTGCATGGTCCTCTCTTGATGATGCCTTGTCTTCTGTTTTTATAAGTATTTTGTCTTTGTAACAAAAGCCATCTTTGAGTTGGTATCAAGTCTCAATTCTATTTTTTGTGTGAGTGAACTGGATATCATCATTATTTTTTTTTTCTTTTTGACTTGGGGAGGGTGGATTTGAACTTGGGACCTCCTCTTGTGAGGACTAATGTATTACCACTAGGCTATTTCTATGGCCACAATATTATCATTCTTTGTCTCACTCTCACTTTCCTGTAGGTGCAAATATATGTGTTTTTACATTTGCATTTGCACCATTGCATGTTCATTTGTGTGTTTGGAATTTGTGCACGAGCTAATTACTCTCTTGAATAAATAAAAGCATTTCATTTCTTGGTTTTCTTTTAAATTATGGCTTTCTATTTTTTATAATTTAATGATTTGCTTATTTGGATCAATCTGAATTGTTCCCCGGATTCCCATATAACTAGCTGCAAATTGAAGTTGTAACAAAGAGCTTTCACCAGTTGAATAGAGGTATAATAACTGCGTTTTTTTCTTCTTCTGTTTTTGCTGGGTAAGCCCTGACTTGATTTCCATTTCAGCATCTTTTATATTTTCCCTTTGATGAGCATGATATTTGGTCTGGTTAGATTTTCTATTGATTGTGATTCCTCCTGATACGGGTTTTGATGCACTTGCATATTGTAATGATCACATATGGTAGTTCTAAAGGCAGTAGTTCTTTCATGTGGTCACTGTGTGTTTCATATTGAGTTTATTCGATTATTCCTTTTTATTTGTTAATTTTTCTTGAGGAAGAGGGTGCATAATCAATTGCTGATTTTATGTCTATTACTTTTCAGCTTTTTCATATAGCTCTTTCTTCTTCTTTTTTATTATTATTATTCATCTCTATCTACTCTCAATTAACTAGCTTGCTTAGTTTAAGTGGAATAATGATGAAGCTAATGTAACTTGTGGCTTACATTTATTCATCTTTTTAGTATTGCATATAAACACAAACCATTATTATTAACATACGCACAACTTTTTGCATGCCCTGAATATATAATATAATTAGACACACACACACACACAAAATATGTCTAAATAAAAAAAGCCCTTAAAGAGTTCATTAGACAAATAATAGTTGTTGATACAAGTGTGACTTGTAAAAGAATATACAAGTATGTATGCATATATTCATGATGTTTCTTTTCTCTGTTCTTGGTTTTTCATGCATATGAGGATTTTAATGCTTTGTTATATATAGACCTTGTTTAGAGTTTGTCTGATTTTTTTTTTTTTTGGTTTCATAGAACTACCTGGTGCAACATCAGTAGATGCTTAAGGTGAGGCCCAATATTTAACCAAGGAGATGTTCAAGAAACCATTTCTGAGATTTTCAACAACTTTCTTTTGATTGGAAAATCAGAGGTCAGTTTATTGAACTATGATTATCTTTCTATGATGGTTTAAGATTCTCTTAATGTATATAAGGTCCAAACTCCAATTTAGTTGGGTCTTTTTTTTCCTAGTTATTTTTCTACGCACATGAAGAGAGAAACATGCAAAAAACAGATATGAACAGGTGAAAGATGACTTTTCTTATAAATTATAATGAACAGTATTTGAGATGCTTTTAAAGGTTGTGGTTATGTTTCTAATGGTCCCCTAATTGTGATTTCATTGATAGTTATTTAATTTTGCTTACTTTTCAGTTCCTTCTTGATTTTTTCTCAAACACCATAGGTGTTTGATGATTTCAACATCTGAATAACCAAAAAAGAAAGAAAGGACAAAAAAAAAGCTTAGTTTTAGCTTTAGGAAAACAGAAAGAAGTGGACACTCATAGAGCAATTCCCAGAAAATGAAGACCACTGTTTTGGCCAATGATGGTTCTTGTAGAAATACATTGAACAAGAAAGTTGGGCAGACCCACATACCATTTTTGGTCTCATTATTGCCCACATCCCATTTTCTATCTTTTTTTCCTTATTCATTGTCTGGGTACTGTTTGATTAAACTTTGGGAGTTTCCTATGTAATTCTGAAACATTCTTTATGTTCCCTCCTTCACTCTATACCATAAAAAGAACCTCTTTTTTGACATAAATCACCCTCTTTGCAAAAAATAATTGTTTTAATGCCCCATCATTCAGCACCATGAATATTAATTATTTTAATGCTCAATATTCCAGATATCACACAAGTATAGTTTGATCTACGTAATCACCAAGCTTGGGTTGCTATTCGTTTACGACTTGGAGACGGCTACTACAGTTTAAAGAAATAGAATTAGTCCAGATCCAATTTTCCTAACATCAAAGGCTTCGTCACTAGGGGGATTTTACGCAATTAACAGGTGGGGCCAAGTGTTATTGGCTACTGTTAATGAACAAACAATTGTGCCTTTCGTTAGTGGGCAAGCATGTATCACAAATTGGTTTATCCTTATGGTTAGTAGATTCTGATAAATATTTTGAATTTAAATTTTATATCTTGACTTTTTGCAGTTGAACAATTTGGAGCTTGCTGTCAATCTAGCAAAAAGAGGAAATCTTCCCGGTGCTGAGAATCTGGTGTGTTTTTGTTTCTATTAAATCTTTAACTTGACTGATGATTACTGAGTGCGCTGTACAGAAAATATATCACAATAAATCCAATCCATTTATGAGAAATGAATCCATTCACACACTATTTAAGTGAAAGATGCTAAACACAGACTAATCAAAATTATGCCACATCACTTAGGGCTGGATCTTACTCAGCCTGTTCTTACATGACATGATCAAGTCTAATCATATCCATAGGAACAAAGACAAATCATGATTAATCTGCATATAGCTAGTTTATACATCCTTTTGTTGGTTCATCAAAAATTAATATTCTGTGAATGATTTCACGTTGTCCAGCGATTCCAAGAACTGTTTGCGCAAACAAAGTATAAAGAAGCTGCTGAACTTGCTGCTGAGTCTCCACAAGGAATTCTTCCTACTTCTAATACAAGTGCCAAATTTTAGGTTTGTCCACTTTTCTTTTGTTGTCATGTTGGTGTTAAGTTATTCTGTAACTTGTTACTATGTAAATTTAAAGTAATTCTCAAATTTAGGTTGTGTAGACTGTAGATTAGACAAACTCTTTGTCAATGATACAGAACGTGGCATTCCATATTGTGGCAGTTTGTTACTATTGGATGCCTGTCAAAATGGCTATTTCCCCTTGTTTAGAGGGTTGGGGATGAGAGACCGATTTCAAATGGTTTTTTCTATAATTTTTTAAACAATTGGAAAGTTATGAACCTAATTGAGATAAAAGTACCAGTCAATTACTTGGAAAAAGACAAAGTATCAGCCAGCTTGAATAGAAGTGGAATTGGATATTATTGGCTTTAACAACAGAGACAAGTTCACACATCCTTTTTATTGCAAACAGTACTTTTAAGTTATGCTGGACCTTTATGATTAGTAATTAATTCTTATTCTTATTGTTGCAGAGTGTTCCTGTACAAACTGGGCAAATACCACTCGTTTTGCAGTATTTTGGTACTCTCTTGACCAGAGGAAAGCTTAATGCTTTCGAGTCATTGGAACTATCATGTCTCGTTGTGAACCAGAACATGAAGAATTTTTTGGAAAATTGGCTAGCAGAAGACAAATTAGAATGCAGTGAGGAGCTAGGAGATCTTGTGAAGGTTAGATTATGGAATTTGCTAATTACAGTCCTGTGCTTCTTTTCTCTTGGCAATAATTTAGTTGTTTACTTCAAATAATGCCTGTGTCATGTTGTTTATGGTATGTCTGATGCTGATGTTGATGCTCTAATCATGTCTCACTGTAGACCGTGGACAACGACCTTGCATTGAAAATCTATATCAAAGCCAGAGCAACTCCAAAAGTTGTTGCTGCTTTTGCTGAGCGAAGAGAGTTTAATAAAATTCTAATTTACTCAAAGCATATTGTATCAAGAGATTGATTAGCAATTTATGTATCACATGCAATATATATCTCACAAGCTGAGATTTCTAGTGACACCTTATTTATGATTTTCCCCTTTCCCTCTTCAGCACCTCAAACCCTTATTTTTGGAAGTGTTGGTGCATGCGTCCATGGTCACTTAATTTTGTTTATTTTGTAGATGTGACAAGCGAAATAGAAAAGGATACTTCATTTTGAAGGCTTTGTGTTGGGCAGCTGTAGAATATTTTGTGCTGAAAGTATTAGCTTTTCAATATGTTGAATATTTAAGACTACTTGAATACTTATAGAACATTTTCTTATTGATGACAGTGTTGAATGTTTTAAACTAATTTGTGGATTGTTAATACAATGTTGAATGTTTGTACTTTTTGTTATTTGAAAATCAAGTTCATTTGATGATGCTAGTATATATTAGAAAGCTAATTTTAATTATATAAATAAAAAATAAAAATAGAATAGAATAAATTAGTGTTATATAAATGAATATATAATGGGAATTTAAACTTATCTAAATATTAAAATAATACGAAAAATGTGTCATAATATCTATTACAATAACACTTTTTATAAGTAAAGAATTTTGTTATGCAAACTTCATTATATAACACAAAAATGTGTTATACTAAAGTGTAGTATAACACAAAATTATATGTATTGAAATGTGTTATATAATCGACTATAAATAATATAATTAAACACTTATCTATTTATTAAAATAACGCAGAAAATGTGTTATCATTGACAGTATCATAACACATCTGTATAACAATGATAAATTGTTATGTAAAGTACCCTGACCTACGATAACATAGTCGGTCTTAACACATCAAAAAGTGTTATGGTATGTTTTGATAACACATTTTTGGTGTTATTAAAAGCATTTTTTCTTGTAGTGTCACCAATGCTAGAATGGTACTTTTGTTAAAATGTAATTTCTTATAGTTTTCAATTAAGGAACATAGGATTTTTAATTCAATTGAATGACATACCAAAAATATTTGATGACATTAGTCTTACTAAATACATATTACATAATTTTTCTCATGTAATTTTCTTTGGTCTTAATTCCACCGTAAGCAGGATTAAGTATTTTCCCATAGCTTGCTCATACTTAATTTTCTAGGAAAATTCATTAAAATTGTTTGTTTTCCCTTATTCATAATTATTTTATGCTCAACTTAATTTTCCTTTCGCCATAAATATTGGAGAATATTTTAGATCCGAGATTTTCACCCGATAATGGATTTTAACTTGGTCCGCGACCGTAGTCTTAGTTTGATTGATAACCAAACTTAACATAAAATAACTAATATTTAAACACATAACTTACATACAAGACATACCATATTTCTTACAAGTATAAAAATACTTGGAAATAAGATTTCTGTGAATAAAATTTCTCGTAAAATTGAATTATACATGGTACCCTAAACGCGGGGCGTTATAGAAGCTCTCTCAAATAGACACCCCGACGACACTAACTATTGTGCTTCCATCCCCAGCGGCTGAGCCTCTGGCCCTGGTTGCCTTTATAGATCTGGCAGCTACTCCACTGGAAACTCCTCTCCGACTAGTGATTACTGGTGAGGACGTTGACCTTGAGGTCTCCCCTCTTGAGATGAGGGGTCCTCTCGAAAGGGAAAGGATATCCCATCTAAGGTGCCTGACAGTCTTTCGGTTAGGACACTTAACCTTGTGGTCATTCCCGAGCACTACGATGGCGAAGATTTCAAAAGGCATGGGTGGGTAGTTGAGTACTTCAACGCCTATATTGACGAGGGCAACGAGGACTTCAAAGCCATCATGAATTACCTGTGGGAAGAAAAACAACAGGGTCTTGTCTCTTCTCCCAATCGCGAAGAGTTGGAGTCTCTCTTCGTAGGGAAAGTTAGAGAAAGGATAGCTCCGCTTGTCGTGGAGCTGCTCCAAGGATTGGCAAGGTCCCTGTGTGACATGCCATTCCATAGATTCGCTCGTTGTGGCAGCAGGAACGAGATCTCATTTATAGCTTCCAGCCACCACATCTCCTATGTCAAATCTTTTATAACTTCCATTTTTCCATTTTTTTCTCCAAGCTCTTCATCGAGCTAACGAGCCTATTGTTTTGCTGCTGACTGCGGCCTTCATCTAATGGTTCGGGGACATCGTAACCATGAGGTCCTTTGACCTGAAGGAGCTTCGGACGGAATTTACAGAACTCAAGGAGAGTGCTATCCTGCTAGCAGAGCCCTCACTACTCTGAAAGGAAATGGAGGGCGTTAAGGCTCGCTCCTTAGTGTTCGAGACCCAGATGGTCGCGGAGCACTCAAAACAGTCAATGTTGGAGGACACTTCTGCGATTCTATTGCAGAATGTTGTGGCTTGGACATAGACCGTGGAGGCAGAATTCACAGCCGTTCGGGAGGAGCTCGGCCTGAGCTGCGAGGATTCTTTAGTTCGAACTGCACAGCTAGCTAGAGTCCATGAGGAGGCTACCAAGACAAAGGAGGAAGCAGCGTAAGCTGCTTCTTGCATTAAGAGCCTCGTACGAGAGAATGAATACCTTTGACTCTGAGCAGGGGAGTAGGATAGGGACCTCGACGTGATGGAAAACGACACCTTGTTTGTAGCGTGGCAGAATAACATGGAAATGGATTTGTCATTCATAGAGGAGCCAAACATGGGGATCATGCTCGAGGAGCTTCACTTGGCTAAGGAGGCTAAGGTAGCCTAGGAAGGGAAGCTGTGGCAGGTGGTTGGGCTCCCGATATGGACCCCATCATCGAGGTGGTGGCGTAAGTTCCTTAGGGCGAGGGCCCGAAGTAATTTTGTTTTTTCTATTTTTTTTTTATTAAGTACGCCTACTTGCCTTTTATTAATTGGGGTAGAAACAGTTTAATGCTCATGCCTTGGGCACCATTGTAAATAATTTTAAATTTTGTGGAACTTGCACTTCTTTTCTTTCCATCATTACTTTTTTACTAACATGTTAATATTTAGTAATTATGCAATTTGGTCTTACTAATTTTGGTGGGATTTAACATAACTCAACGTTGTTGGGAATAGTGCCCTTAAAGAAATTTTAGTTGACAAAAGTTTTAAATGAAATAAATAAATGAGTTGAATTGAATTATTATATATAGACTATGTATGATATTATGTTGATAATTATTTAACGAGTTTTTTGGAAACTAGAAATATGTTATGAAATATGAGAAAGATAGAACGGATTAGAGATGAACAATCACAGTATTTTCCATGGTGGGAGCGTGAATGAGCCTTAGTCCACGAGTCACTAGTATTAGGGTTTAGAGAGTTTCAACAATGGGCTTTTCTACAAGTTCAACAGAGTTTTTGCTTACAAGAAAAATTCTGGGATCCCCGCTACTGTGCACAACTGACCCTATTTATAGGCAGTCAAGTAGATTGGGCCAGACTAATCTGGGCCCAATAGGGATGTAATTATAATTTGCTCGCTAATGTAGCCATAATACAAAGAATGTAACGTAATTAGATGTTGTTAATCATGGCCCATTGGGCCGGCTGAGGCCTAGTCGAGCCTTACAACTGTGCTTTGTTCATTAGTACAAACTGATCTGCATGGGCTACTGAAGGGATCCTAGAGACAAGATCTGTCATAGTAGTGGTAGTACTATTTCCTAGGAACAGTGTACACTCTGTGTGTACCCCATTTTGTAGGTTATTTAGGGAGACCAACCTCCAGATTCCTCGAGAACATGTCAACATCAAGGAGGACGAGGCTTACCCTATCTAGACGTATGGTCTGAGTCCATTTACAAATATTCAGGAACGTTTACCTATGTACTAGTTCGCTTACCAGGACCCAGGTTCATTTACCAAAGCGGATACCATGTTGACGACATCCTCTCGTGGATCCCACTTGATGGGATCCGTCTCCTGGAGTGAGCCATCAGCCATCGCCATTTGCATCTCGAAGGATGTAGGTTTAAAGTGGTCAGGGAGACAATATGAGCCACACCTTGGTTCTGACCCCCTCCCTATGCTTGTGCTATTTTCTCGTCATCAGGTTAGGTATGTTTTGGGAGTCATGGTTTCCTGATACGTTGTTCAATGGCCCAGGTTGGGCCCAGACCTCTCCTGAAGGTCCCTATACCCTATTTTTCCTTGCCACGTGTCAAAGGTGGAAAATATGGATAACATTTAACCCCCAACTCTTCATCTGTGTTTGCATGGTTGAGACTTGCATTCCTTTTCCTGGATCAATCTCAAGTATCCTGGTTCATTTACTTGAGTCCCAGTTTGTTTACCAAGACTGGGGTTCATATAACTTGGGGGCCATTTGGGCGATCCCTGTCCTTTCAAATTAAATCGTCCTAGACACGTGTCAGTAGGTTGATGGTGCATCTTTACCATTTGTGCCTTAGAAATCTGGAGAAAATCTTTTGATTACCAAGGTGACCGATGGGTGTCAGCACATGTATCAAGGCATCCCGTCTCTACAGAAAAAGGTGCTTTCGGTACTCGAGTGGGTTGTTTAATGCTTCTGAACTATCCGGAACCAGTGGATGGGGATAGTTTTGGAATTTTCAATGTGGATCGTTGGATGAGGTAGGCGCGGATCGTGGATTGACGAACCCATGATTTAGTACTCAATTGGGCCAATTAATGCACCTGCATCGTCTGGGACCGTCGGATGGGGAAAATCTTAGGATCCCCATTGTAGACCGTTGGATCAAATAGTGGATTTTAATCCTATAAATACCTCGACATGATAGTTTCCACATTTTACTCATCCAAAATACCCAGTTTAGAGTGTAGAGGAAAAAAATTATATGCCAAAAATTGTTGACGAGATTCTCCCACTTAACGAACAGACAATTCTCTCTCGGTTCATATGTCTGTGAGTGCCGACGAACTGTTGCATCGTCTCCTTAGGTTCAAGACTGAGATTCTGTTGACGTTGTCGCCTGAGACTCAATGAATCCCAAATCCAATACCTTAGAGTAAGATTTTAGTTCATTTTGTCTTTTTTTTTTATTCCTTTTTGGTAATTTTTATTGTCATGTTGTTTCTGCAACTGTAAAATCTTTAGTGTAACGTCCCGAATTCCCTAATATGGCTTAGTGCTTGGATTAGGGAGTCAGGTGGGCAATAATTGGTTTAATGTGCTATTATATGATTATATGCTTGATTATGTGGATTGTATTATTATATGGCTATATTTGTATATATATATGGGGTCGTTTCTTATAAGAAGGGCATTTGTGTAATTTTGGCCCTTTGAGGGCGTATTTGTATATTTATGTGCATGTATGTGATATATGGGTGAGACCACATTATTATGTGGATATATTTAAGTTACTTGGCATGAGGCGACCCTAGGAAGCATGTTAGCAGTTTATTCATAACGGAGTCAAATATCAGACTCGGGGTAAGCATAGGGGTAATTTGGTAGTTACTACATTACCAGGATTCAGCGAGTAATGAGAAACGATTTGGTAATTATTTGAGAATATTGAGAGTGATGGGAATGGTAAGACGTTAATTATGATTAACGGGGTAGGTTGTAATGACCAAATTTCCCATGAGGGGCTGTGAGGGAGAAGGTTGGCCCTAGGGGCATTATAGTAATTTAAGGCAATTTAATGACTTAGCCATGGGAAGGCTGTAGAAAGAAGCAAAGGAAGCAGCATAACAGGGCTCTCTCTCTCCTCTCCTTCGAGCATTCTTTCTCTCTCTCTCTCTCTGTTTTATTTTGAGGCTAAGGTTAAGAGAATAGAAGTTAAGTTTGAGGCTAAGGCTAAGGTTCTTGATTGGGTAAAGCTAAGGGGAAATTCAGTGATTGGGGTAATGATTCTATGCTTGAATTTTGAAGATATTTCTTCATTTTTATGATGTTTTTAAGCTTGAAAGCTTGGATATAGGATAAGGTTTTTAGTAGTATTTTGAGTGCTTTGAAGTTTAGGTTTTATTTGTGGTTTGGTGATAATGTAGTATTGATTTTTAGTTTTGATTTTTGGATTATTTGGAAGTGTTATTGATTAAGTTTGGACTGAAGGAAAAATAGGGGTGTTGGGTTCGTAGGGTCTAGGCGCGGCCATGTTCTTGGGCGACACGACCTGTGCGAACCCCAGGGCTTGGTGGAGGGTCTGTCTAGAAAGTGCGCTGTGACCCTCAAGGGCAAGTCGCGGCCCGCCGCTGGCACCCAAATAGGGGACTTTTTGTCTACGAGCGTGCCGCGTCTGTTGGTGGCAGGTCGCGGCCCGCCTAGTTCTTTTTAGCCAACATAGGTTTTATGGTCGGGGTTTCAAACCTTTAATTGGTCATTATTGATGGGATTTCATTTTTGGTTATGATTAGGTTACCACTAAGGGTTCAAGATTAGGATCATGCTCAAGGGTCATTCTTACTTTATTTTATGCTGAAGCCTGAGGTAAGAAAACTACACCCATTGTGTGACATACATGATTGGGCAATGGCCCTTGTAAATGTGCACGATTATTGATGAAGCATGTTGAGTGCTCTATATTTGGATATTTTTTGTATAATAAATGCTTGCTTATGTTACTTACTTAAGAAAAGCATTGAATTATTAGTCAAGGACGTCAATAACACCGAGCGATGGTCGTAAAGCATTGACTTATGAGTCAAGAACAGCAATAGCACATCGAGAGCTGGCCAATATTATTAGATCTAATCAAGAGAGCGTTACACGCTCGTCTGACCCAATGGTCATAGAAAACTAAAGCGCTTAGTTACTC
Source organism: Humulus lupulus (assembly GCF_963169125.1). Lineage (NCBI taxonomy): Eukaryota > Viridiplantae > Streptophyta > Magnoliopsida > Rosales > Cannabaceae > Humulus > Humulus lupulus. The sequence goes on from NW_026908810.1 coordinate 26,839, forward strand.
AGAGTTAGGGCAAAAGGCCTAGTGTGATTTTATGGTCACATGGCTATGGCAACGGGCCCCAGGTTGACTCTATTGTCGTCTATTTAGGGCAAAGGGCCTCAAGTTGACTCTATGGTCATCTGATTGGGGCTGCAGGCCCCAAAATGATTCTATTGTCATTTACTTGTACATCTATGCATGAAGTAATAAGTTTTCTTGCTGAGCCTTGGCTCATGGGTTCTATGTGGTGCAGGTAAAGGAAAAGAAAGTTTACCCAGCCATGAGTTAGAGAGCTTAGGTGGAGATGTGTACATATGCGATCTATTGACCACCATGACCAAGGTTTCTCAAAGGAAATAGGGTTTAACCCTATTTTTGCCGCTTAGGTCGGCGGATTGTAACTTTTGAGTTGTAATGACCATTTTGGAACTGTAAAAGACTTTGTAAACATTATTATGCGATCCCTTGTATTGTTTAACATTTTTTATAGAATATCCATTCCTATTGACCAAGATTTTCACCTTGGCCCGTTAATTACATTTAAATGCACGTTTATGGCCTAATGACCAGTTTAACGGGTTAAGCACTATTTAAAATACACAGTGTGACAATCTTTCCTAACCAGGGCATTACAACTTGGTATTAGAGCATGCCAAGGTTAAGGGTTCTTGCAGACAGACAAGGCATGTACATTCGCCACTAAAGACAAGCTCGACTTAGGGTTCGATAACTATTTATGTGGTTATGTGTTTAATTACTTAAATAGGATATAAATGCTTTACCTGCTTGCCGTTTTAGGTAGCATGAGATATAATGATAGGGCCTGGCCCTTGACTGTTGCATGATGAATAAGAACGTGCTTATTACCACTGATATTGCTTGGCAATGTCAAAGAACCGCTTATTAGCGTTGTTGTATGGACATGAAAGTTAGGACAAGCTCATTAGCGTTGTCACAGATACATGTATGCCAAAATTCTTATTAGCATCGTTAATTGTTAATTGCTAAGTGTTAATTGTTATGAATATCAGAACATGCTTATTAGCACCATACTTGAATATGAATATGAATTGACATGCTTATTAGCATGACTGTTGAATATAGATGAATATCTACTTGATCTTGGACCGTGGGGTGGCAAGAGGTTTAGTTATCCCTACCTAACTGGTCGCATTGATTATTGTAGCAAGGTATAAGTTAAAGTCATGCTTCCAACGCAGATTGAATCATCATCTACCCAAGAAGATCAGGGCCAGAATGATAGATAGGGTCAGGATAATGAACTGGGTCAGATCCCTCAGCCAGCTCCTAAGAACTGGCAGCAATTGCTTGCTGATTCGCAAGCCAGGGTATTGAGGCAGGAAGAAGAAATCTGCCTTATGAGACAACAACAGGTTTCTAAAGGGAATCTTTTACTAGAGGCACCACCTGTGATGGTGCCAACAGTTGAGCAGCCGCTAGAGGCTGGGAATAAATGGGAACCACTTTATGAATGGTTCAAGAAATAGCACCCTCCAGTCTTTGAGGGTAGTGCAGATCCTGTTAGGAGTATGTCCTAAAAGCATGTAAAAGACATTTATTATTTCGATGAATAAATAAATACAATGGTTTATTATTGTTATATTAGATTATTAAATTATTGTTTGAATAATTTTGTAAATATCAGAAAAATTCCACATTCATTATTGAGGATGTGATCTTGTATTAGTACGAGAGAATTAAGATCACATGAATGAATAAAAATAGTCAACAACAACAAATTGAAGTTATGGAATTCTTTAATTGGGGTTGTAAGTACGGTTTGCTGAGTATCATGTAGATACAAATAATCTAGATTTGGATTATTGATATGGTAAGACATCTCGGTAAAGGTGCTTTATATAATATGATTATATATGACATGGACCAATATGAATAAAAGTCTTTATCCAAACACCATTTAACAATAAAGACTTGTAATTCATATCATAACTGATGATCATTTATAGATCAACCTAAATCCTGAGTGTTCATGAACTCCTGTTCATGTTTATTAAATCTTTTGATTCATTCGTTAAGGTCTCTTCATAGAATGAGGCTAATGACTTTTGTTTTGGAGATTTAATATCGTGGATGGCTGGGAACATGTATGAACAATACGGAATCTAATCTTTCCTAACAGATCATATATTAGTTCCCTTAAGGGTTAATTCTGGAATTGAATGATTTTGAGCTCAAATCTATATAGATTGTAGATTAACTATTCACTAGTGAATTAATGGTACTTAAGGAATAAGAAGTAAATTAGAAAGGTAAAATGGTAATTATTCCATTCTAATTTATGAACTAATTAATTAGAGGGTTAAACTATTGTAAAATGGTTATATCAATGGACAGCTTAGAATAAGATTTCTGTAAAAGTATATCTATATCATAAAGAGTGCAATTCTGAATTTATAGTGGAGAAATATCATAATTAATAAATTAACTATTATAATTAAAGAGTTTAATTATTTAGTTTCAATTTATTTGAGCTTAATGTTATAGGTCCATGGTCCCCGAAATGGCTCAAACAAACACTGACAAACGTAAATACAAAAATGGGCAAAATGACTTATTTGATAAGTAAAATATTTTTCTATGCACTAAACATAATTATTGTATAATTATGTTTAATTAATTAATTATTTGATTTAACAAAAATATAATTAATTTTGAATTAATTTATTTTTCGGATTTTTGGTATTTAAATAATAAGAAAAAATTGGGAAAAATCACATGCCTTCCTTGGCATGTGGTACACGTGTAGCACAGTGCACAATCACTGTGCTACACGCATAAGAAACTCATGGTAGTTTCTTGGTTCCACAAATTTAGTTATTTAAATATTAAATAAATAATGAGATATTGTAATATGATTAAAATATTATTATTTAAACAAAATCTGATAATTGATCAGTTATTTTCAAATTGTTTAAAATAACTAATATTTTATTTTTAATATATTGGATATATTAAATATAGGATATCCGATTTTTTTAGAATGATACTTTTCAGGGATAGAAAATATATCGTGAAATCTCTCTGCAAGAAAGAGAATAGTGATACAAGCATAGGTCAATGTTCTTCACAAACTTAGGTCCAAACTTTATCAGATCTCATGTGTTGAGAACATCTGATAAATAGATTTTGCCTATTATTTTGTATAGCGAGCCCACACTCGTTCTTTGTGTGCTGAGAACATTTTGGAAGATCTTGGTGTGCGATCTCAAGGATTTTTGCCATACAAAAAGATAGCAGCAAGGAAGGACTTGAGGTAATTTTCTAATCATATCTTTGATTCAATATACATATGTATGTGAAGAAGTAGATCTAGAAATCTTGTGGGATTAAATTAACAATTTTGATTGTTGTTCTGCTGCGTATAATCTTTGATTTGATCTATAAAAACCAACAGATCCTGCCAAGGCTGAGATGTGGATGAGTATGGTTACCACCATCCTATACCATATGAGGGTGTCTGATAATGAGAGGCTGGCTTGTGCCACATATATGTTTCGGGAGGATGCCCGAATCTGGCAGGAAGTGATACCCTAGACTAGAAATGTTAATGCTCTGAGTTGGGATGAATTTTAGACTCTGTTTAATGAAAAACACTACAATGATGCCATCAGGGTTGCAAAAGCTGAAGAGTTCAGTAAAATGCTTCAGGGGAGTATGTCAGTAACTGAATATGCTTTGAAGTTTGATAGACTGAAAAAGTTTTCCGGGGAACTGGTGCCCACAGATGGGGCCAGAAGGGAGAGGTTTCTCCAGGGCCTACAACCTAGGATAGCCCAGGATGTTCGTATTACCACTGTGTCAGGAGTGACTACTTATGTAGCGTCCCGAATTTGCTAATAAGGCTTAGGGCCTTGATTAGTGTGCCGGGAGGGTAATAAGTGTTTTATTATGTTTACGTGTGAATTTGATGAGTATGTGATTAGAAATGCATGTGTTATGTGAATTAAATATGCATGTGGGCCTCGTTTGGTTATTAGGGGCATGTTTGTAATTTTAGCCCATTGAGGGCATAAATGCAATATTTGTGATTGACATCACGTGTAAGTGGTGATATATTTGGGATGCACAATCCGAGATAGTCCTAGGGAGCAATTTGGCTAGAAAGTCACAACGGGGTCAAATACCCGGCTTGGGAGGAGCTTAGGGGTATTTTGGGAATATTATATGTACTCAGGAATTTATTGAGTAGCGGATAGTAACTTAGTAAGGATTTAATATGTCGGGGTTAAACGGGGGTTTATAGGAATACTCGAGGGATTAGTGGGACACGATAAATGGCGAGATTGCCCTTGGGGTACTTGGAGACTTAAGATAAGCTTAAGGGCAGATTGGTCTTTTAGTAAATGGGTTATACACTTAGAAGAGTCTTGGGAAACCACTGGAATTATAAAGAAAGTGATTTACTCTCTCTCTCTCTCTCTCTCTCTCTCTCTCTCTATCTCTCAGTTCTCTCTTCTCTCTGAGAAGCTTGGTGATTTTGGTGAAATCTAAACACAGACTAAGGAATTAAAGTTGGGACTTTAGGGGCTAAAATCTTGGAACTTAGGGCATTAACTCAGAGATTTAATCAAACTCAAAGGTAAGCTTTTAAACTTAATGAACAAGTGGAAATTCTGCTTGTTTTGATTGATAGAACTTAGGCATGCATGAATTGACTTCCAAGATTGGTTTTAATGTT
>NW_026908815.1:0-2500 GCF_963169125.1 Humulus lupulus
CCTAATTCTCCGTCACCCGTCACCACCATAGTAGGCCACTATCCTACCATCGAAAGTTGATAGGGCAGAAATTTGAATGATGCGTCGCCGGCACGAAGGCCGTGCGATCCGTCGAGTTATCATGAATCATCAGAGCAACGGGCAGAGCCCGCGTCGACCTTTTATCTAATAAATGCATCCCTTCCAGAAGTCGGGGTTTGTTGCACGTATTAGCTCTAGAATTACTACGGTTATCCGAGTAGCAGATACCATCAAACAAACTATAACTGATTTAATGAGCCATTCGCAGTTTCACAGTCTGAATTAGTTCATACTTACACATGCATGGCTTAATCTTTGAGACAAGCATATGACTACTGGCAGGATCAACCAGGTAGCATTCATTCGGGACGCGGCAAAGTGCACAAGCACACTGGCCTATCGGTCAGGCGCTTGATGCATCTGCCATCGTCATCCGTTTTCATGGAAAATTTTGAGCGTTCGAAGATCATAGACCCCCACACTCTCATAACTTTCCGCATCCGAGAGAACAAGCAGGCACTCAAGGACCGAAACGACCCCAACAAATTGTAGAGGCACGTTCGGGACTCAAGGACTGCTACGAGGTCCCCCCTGCAGCCATAACAGCCACAAAGGAGGAAAGGGGCAGCTAAATGAATCATTCCATCAGAGGTAGTCAACACAGGAAACCGAACGTTGCGCTCAAAATGAGCAGCGCTCTTGTAGCAACACTGAAGGCGGTAGGAGTGTTCATAGTTCGATGCACAAGCACCAAGCCAACCAACACAAACAACCAAATCACCACTCACACACTATCACGTACGCTAGACACAGTTCAACCCAACACGAATGCACACTCGGTGACAACATGGTCAAAGAAGCATACACACGCACCAAGAAGCCCCATGGCCGCACCGCTAAGTGTGAAAACACAAAAAGACGCTGAAAATGGGCCTAGTGTGCACCCACGGTGCCCACCAGACCCACCCCCTCACGTCAACTTCGGACCCCCCGAAGCTCCCTAAGGAGCATTCTGAGGAAAAAGGTGCCTGCCAGGAACATATATGATTTTTGCTTGGGAGACATATTTGAGCATAAATTGAAGAATATGAGTCCAAATTGAACGAAATTTTGTGTGCATGGTTGTTTTAATGTAAAGAATGGGTCTACGAATTTAAAACACAAAAAATAAAAATAATTATTTTTTTACAATTTTTTTAAATAATTAAAATATTAAAATATTGAAAAAATAGAAAATCGGGCAAAAACACAATTCCAGTGGAAATGGATGGTTGGGAAGTATATATTATAATTTTTGGGAGCATGTGTGGGTGTTTTTGGGAGAAAAAAAATGGGAAAAAAAAAATTGGGCACCGGCTACCAAGAGGTGTGCCCACGTGGTGCATGCATGGTGCATGCACATGGACTTGGGAGACATATTTGAGCATAAATTGAAGAATATGAGTTCAAATTGAACGAAATTTTGTGTGCATGGTTGTTTTAATGTAAAGAAGGGGTCTACGAATTTAAAACACAAAAAATAAAAATAATTATTTTTTTACAATTTTTTTAAATAATTAAAATATTAAAATATTGAAAAAATAGAAAATCGGGCAAAAACACAATTCCAGTGGCAATGGATGGTTGGGAAGTATATATTACAATTTTTGGGAGCATGTGTGGGTGTTTTTGGGAGAAAAAAAATGGAAAAAAAAATTGGGCACCGGCTACCAAGAGGTGTGCCCACGTGGTGCATGCATGGTGCATGCACATGGACTTGGGAGACATATTTGAGCATAAATTGAAGAATATGAGTCCAAATTGAACGAAATTTTGTGTGCATGGTTGTTTTAATGTAAAGAAGGGGTCTACGAATTTAAAACACAAAAAAAATAAAAATAATTATTTTTTTACAATTTTTTTAAATAATTAAAATATTAAAATGTTGAAAAAATAGAAAATCGGGCAAAAACACAATTCCAATGGCAATGGATGGTTGGGAAGTATATATTATAATTTTTGGGAGCAGGTGTGGGTGTTTTGGGGAGAAAAAAAATGAAAAAAAAAAAATTGGGCACCGGCTACCAAGAGGTGTGCCCACGTGGTGCATGCATGGTGCATGCACATGGACATGTTGATTGGTGCACACATGCCATCCACCAAGTGCACACATGAGCACCCCGGATCCACATTGTGAAACTCAACACACCCACAAGTGCACACATGAGCACCCCCCATGTGGTGCATGCATCGTTCATGCACATGCACATGTTGATTGGTGCACACATGCCATCCGCCCAGTGCATGCACATGATGATTGGTGCACACATGCCATCCGCCCAGTGCACACATGAGCACCCCGGATCCACATTGTGAAACTGAATCCACCCACAAGTGCACACATAAGCACCCCCCATGCGGTGCATGCATCGTTCGTGCACATGCCATCCGCCAAGTGCACGCACATGGTGATTGGTGCACACATGCCATCCACCAAGTG